>NC_081407.1:387493809-387793809 GCF_030272615.1 Cryptomeria japonica
TCCATATTTTACCATGTATCTTATAGAAACCAAATGACAACTCAATAAATTTGTCAACCTTTAACCAAACCTATCTTAACCAAAAATATTTCTCATGCAACAATGACATTCCACAAAATGTGTGGTATGATAATATTGGTCCATTTCAACAAAGTTCTTCCTATCTTTATCATGGTGCAAATAATCAAATGTTTGTTATCTTCAATCTGCCTTTTCACATCAAACCCATTTGCACTTTGTTCAATTACGTTCCTTGAAGTTCTTTATCAAGCAACTTAAAATGCTTTGCTCATATTATGACATTTGAACTAATCACATTCCTTTGAGGTATTTTATGAAACAAATTATTTATGCCAAACCCATGGTGCGTGTCCTCCACATTTATAATAATAGAAATCGAAACATCTCATGGAACCCCATCTATTGTAGGCATTCTGACAAATAGTTCGTGTGTCTTGTCTTTGACTCCATAGTTTGCATACATGTTCACCATGATTTACAAAAATGATACCTCCGTTCATTGATGAATGTCCACTTTTTTGTTTCAGTGTTCTCTTCTTAAAACAAAAATGTAAGGCATTTACAAAGGTGGCAATTTAACTTCAGGCTTGCTAATTGTATTTGCTTAAAAGTTTTTAAAGATTTTTCAACACTCTACGTTGCATCTCGTGCAAACTTTGCAATCATTGCATTGTGAGATTGTATTTCTTTAATGTGCTTTGTAAAATATCTCACGGACCTGTCAATGCTTTCATCCTTTCCATATATGTTTATGAGGAAACTACAACTATGACATCTGATAAAAATCTCACCATGGTCATTCTTTGATGGACACCATCAACTTCTTGCAAAACTTGTATTTGGCACAGACAAGGAGGATGTTGGCTAAGATCATGAAATCGGTCCCACAAATATGAGATGCATTTGAGAAAATCTCCATATCTTAAGGCTTTGATATCTATCCATAATCTGTTCCAAAGCCATTCTTGTTTTGGCACAATGAAGAAAGATGCTAGGAAAAATTGTGCAATTTGACTATACACTAGCCTATTAGTCCCAACCGGTGCTGAGAGGGGAGGGGTGAATCAACACTTTACCAGTTTTACATAATTAAAACTTTTAACTCAAGTCTGCACTAATTTAATATTCATCAATATAAACAATTACTGCACAAGAATATGCATGCATGAAAAGATACACAGTGACACCAAGATTTATCTCATGGAAACCCAAATGGGAGAAAACCATGGTGTGAGTAGGAACTCACAAAATTTGTACTCTTCTGGAGTATGCCCGGTAAAGAGCCATCCCTGTTAGGAGAATACTAAGACATTATTAAGTGCCACCCGGTCAAGGGATTTTGTTTAAGGCTTGTCAGTGCCTTTACCCTATTAAAGGTAGCATGGTTAAAGGACTTAGGAACATCAATTAAGATGTCACCCGGTTAAGGGATTTTATAAAGGGACCTGTTAAAGTCCACCCAGTTAAGGGATTTGAGTTGCACTGGTTAGAAAGCAACAAAAAGATGAGCTGTTGGAGTAGATACTGATATCTTGATCAGATCACAATGAAAATCATACTCTATCTGCACCGGTTGCTCTACACAACACTGATTTACTACTTATACCTTCAGATCTGAACTCTGTTGGTCCTCTGATCCTTGACTCTTCACTCTGTCGGTCCTCTGACCCTCGGCTCTGCACTCTATCGATCCTCTGACCCTCAACTGCGCACTTTGTTGGTCCTATGACCCTCAACTCTGCACTCTGCCGGTCCTCTCACTCTACTCTGCACTTTGGATCGCCTTTCACATGATCTATTCTTTGCAAATTTTATGATCAAGAATTTTTGAATGAACTCAAAAAAACTTTATACACTTTCTACCATCACCTTCATGTGTTTCCTCAATCAAAGCAATCACAGATTTTAGAGGATTTCAAATTCAAAATCTCCCATGCTTTCTCTACGCGCCTTGCAACAATTCCACCAACTACTCAACCAATTCTGCCATTGTATCCCCCAAAAATAGTGACTTCTGGGTCAAGTTTAGTCTTTTAAATGTGAAGCAAAAAATCTGTAAGTAATCATGGCTTAACAACATGATGACTTAAGTTGACTTGACCAACCTTTAGTTTGGCGTAAGCACAAGCTCACCAACTGATCTTTTGCCACTTCAACCAAATAATCGATCATTACTCTGAGATTTTAGGCAAACACATATCTTCCTTCTGATTAACTGGTCTACCGGTATACCACTGCGCTCTTCATTGTTGGTTCATCTCTTGATGCTGGTTTGCAGTGCTTCTATCAAGTCTCTTCTCCTGTTTTCTAATGAGGTTCTGGTTTGCATACAACCTCAAGCCTTCCTTGATCACATGTCTCTTATGTTGCTTCCATGTTGTTTACAAGTAATCACCTTTGCTACTGAGATACACCACTCCACTGATCATTGCTAGACATCAATGACAAATCTCAGCAAATATACTGGTTCTTTGGATTAACCGGTTTTGTCAATGCCAACACAGCCAATCATATTTGCTTCAAAGTTGTGAATGTGCATATCTTAGAATCGTCGCATTCCATGAGACTACATTTCTAAAGTATTCCGTCAAACAGTTCACGCACGTTGTCTATGCTCATGTATTTGCTTGAAAGTTTATAATGATCTGTCAACTAGTCCTATGTGCAGTAGACATTGCTTTCCATTTCTTGAAACAAATAATCCTTAAGGCACTTCACATAGTTTGCATGCAAGTGTACTAGAGCATTCCTAGCTATAAATCTGATGGGATGATTCATCATTATAGATGTCAGAGTTTGGATTCATTCCTACTAGCTGAAATTTCTTGAAAGCTTCCAAAACTCTTTCACCTAATCCATTTTGCCCATATGCTCTAATTAAGAGATAATTTCTTATATGTTTTGTGGATGTCCATAGGCAGTGCCAAAGATCTTATTTCATGTGCAAAAGCTTCTAAAGGTTTTTTAACAATCATTCACTTGGTGCATGTTATGCCATCATTTCATTTCGATTGACTGAGATGATTTATTTTAATGCATGTTATCAAACAATGCACATACTTAGTATTTGATTCTCCATTTGACAAGATTGTTTACCAGCACAGTAGCAACCCATCCGATAAAGTCCTGTATTACTTTTCCTCAATGGATGGACATAACTTAGAATTTTCTTTCAAATGCTCGAATAGAGGTTAGAAAGTTAGGATTTTTGAGAAACTGAGCATATTAGGTTAGGATTGCTCAATTTTTGAGCATTTCTAACCTCCTATGGTTAGGATTTTGACTTTTCAAAGCAACATGTTAAGATTGCTCACTTTTTGAGCATTTTTAACCTTTGAGGTTAGAAATTTGAAAATTATTGAGCAACAAAGGGCATTGAGAAAAGTATCATTTGCAACTACTCCATCAGAACCTACATAAAGAATTTTGATTTCTCTTCCACTCTAAAAGAGCAAAATGGGAAATATATTGAAAACAATTTAAAATATTTGAATTATTTTCAAAAGAATAATTCAAATTTTCCCATTAGACTTTAATGCCTTGGTTTAGGAAAAATGACCACAACTTTCAATTGGTAAGGAGTTAGGCTACAAAATTCAAAACACACCTTCAAGGTAGGAAAATGAGCATACACCATCATTTAGTCCTCATGAAGAAACCTAGGGTGAGGGACTTTAATTGTTTTAGAGCAAGGGACATCAAAATTTGAAAATTTAAAATATAGCAAACTGTGAACTGGGTTCAGGAAAAAATTGGTCATATGACACATAAATGATGCTTAAAACATGTTCACAAAACGATTTCCCTCAATTCTTTGTAATTTTCAAAACTCATCCATTTTTCACAGGTTGACTGGCATATTTATGATTAACGACAATGTAGGTTAAGAATGACAACCTTGGATCACATGCTCACTCATTTTGCAGAGATACATATTTGAGCCTTCATACAACATTGGGACAATAGGGGTTGGAGAAGATGGAACATCAAGAGCTAGTGAAGGGGTATCAACATGGCTAGGTTTTTCTTCTAATTGCTCATGTATTGCCCTAGTGTGTTTACTCTACTCAATTTCTATTTTTCTCTTCTTTCCAGATGTTTCCCCTTTTTATAATTTAATTTTCTCAGCATGGGTCCCTTTTATACTTTAACTTCATTTGTGTAGAAAGAAATTCTAACCATCCTTCCTTCCCATATTCTTTCTTCAAGTTTAGATGCTTTATAATCAAAAGAATCAAACTATGACATCGAATTGAACTGCCCCTATCTTTTACCCTAGATATCATAGAAGAAATTTGGTAAAATAAGAAAGTTGGGAGATTAATCTTAACTTTAAGTCAGGTATTTTCATACCTTAAATGTGTCAACAGTTGCGTTCCCGACCTTAGTATGGTCCCATAATGGCCCTCACAGGTAAATTTTTTTATCAACCACATTACTATTGTTTTCTAGGGTGCGTCTAGACTTTCTCTACTTACACCTTTGGTATTTCCTTTATGAACTTAAAAACTTACGTGGCCGCCCATCCTCATCATAGAATGTGTTCACCAACTCTTCTAAGTTGATATGGCCTTTTTTTATTGGCTCCCCTTCTATTGGAATTCTTGATAATTCACTGATAACCTGTGGATTTACTTCTATAACTTCCCCTCTCACTCTGGTAACATTCACGTGGAAACTCCTGACAAACTCTTTAACTAAATCTATCGCATAACCCTCATGCATGCATATGAAGTTAAACCATCCCTCTTTTTCTAGCAATCTTTCTGTCTGAGGGTCTAGATTAAAAATTTATGGCTTTGTATTTCTCTGGCTTCTCATTTTATCTTTGCAACTCAAGAATGTCTCTGTTAATTTGAACATTTTAACTTAGCCACAAGAATGGATATTTCCTTTGTTAACAACCAAATTTTTTAGCTCGGATGATGATTTATTACACATGTTTTTGCATTGATTTTCTTGAATTAGACCGGACAATCTACATGCCACTTCTCTGTATTTCCTCATTGATTTGCAAAGTTGGGCGATCATGACATGTGTGTGCTTTTTGAAGTAATAATTAATTTCAATTTGAATTGACAAATGATGTCATTCAAATATATCCCTTTATCTCTCCACAATCATTAATTTAATACTTAAAACTTGTGATAAAAATGTTAAAAATGAGTTGGCGAAGATTTCTATACAAACAATGTCTACCAATTCTACTTTATACCTACTAAATCAGAAAATAATATTTCAAAAATGATATTTGTAATAAATGTATACCTTTTCATTTAATGCATATTCTATCAAGAACAATCATTTAGTAATGACCAACTTGCCAAAAGTTACAAGCGTATCGATAAGGAGCTATCATGCAGTATTGACCATTTTGCCAAAGGAGACAAACCGACTTATCGATCAGGAGCCATCTGAAGCTTATGAGATGACTCAAAAAATAATGAACCATTTGATTCAATCAGGAGATACTTGGGGCTCATTCTGTATCGACTAAAATGATGCATTAAATGATCTGGAATTGTCTTCTTCAAAGAAAGAGATTCCTTTCCTTGGAAAGAGTGATCAGGAGCATTCTAGAGACACTCTTCCCTACTTAATACCTGCAAGAGACTTATTTGAGAACTTTGAGAGACATCAAGAGTCATCAGGAGAAAATTGAAGTTGATCTAAGAAAAGTTGCCCTTTTCGGTTTTCAACTTCACTCTTTAAGGTAAGTTTAGCCATTTCTAGTTTTCAATTCACCCCTGGGGTAGACCACTATTTCTAGTTTTCAGTCATCCCTGATTTTTTTTTGGGAGATAAACTACCATTTCTGGTTTTCATCTTACCTTCTTTATTTACGTCTTTTTGTTGGATTTACTTATAATTGAGTTCCACCAAGGAAGTGATATCTACCATGAAGAATTGTTCAACTCTGGCTTGTAACTCTAAAATAAACTCTTCTTTAAATGTCGGTTTTTGATATGACTTTAACCGATGCCCATTGACCAACATAGTTCTTCATTCTCCATCTATTGGTGTTAACTGAAGAGCTCCATTATCAAAAACTTGATCAATCTCATAAGGTCCTAAACATCTTGTGTGAAAATTTCCCTTGAATTCTTGAAATCTAGAGTGAAATAATAATGCCAAATCTCCTTTTTTGAATTGTCTACTAGCAATATGTTTATCATCTCATGCTCTCCTTTGTTTTTAAATTATTTTAGTATGTTGAAAAGCTTCCATTCTCATCTTATCCAATCGGTTTAGTTGTGAAATTCTGGTCTTCTTTTTTACTAATAAATCAATGCCAACCTCCAATGCTTTCCTTAATGTCTACAACTCAGATTCAATTGGCATAATGGGAGTTTTTCCAAATACCAGTTCATATGGAGAAAATTATGTGGTAGTCTTCCATGTTGTATTGTAGGCCCACATTGCTTCATCTAATCTTTCTAACCAATCTATTTTTCTCAATGAAGCAGTCTTTGTTAAGATATTCTCCAATTCTTTGCTGGTGACTTCCACTTGTCCATTCACCGGAGGATGATATGGTGTAGAATTCTTGTGTGTCATCTTGTATCTATGCACGAAAGCTTCCATCATAATAGAAATAAACTATGGTCCTTGACTAGAAACTATTTCTCTTGGTGCACCGAATCTCTAAAGAATATGCTTATACAAAAAACCAGCTACCTTATCTTCCCTTGTTGTTCGTAATGCCTTTAATTCTACCCACTTTGTTACATAATTAGTGCAAACCAAAATATAATGATGTCCTTTTGAAGGAAGATTAACAAGTCCCACAAAATCATTTTTCTATTTTTCAAATGGTTCCAAAGCTATCTAGGGTGTTAGCGACATCTCCATTGTCGGTATAGGTTATCCCATGCATTGGCATTCATCACAATGTTTCACATAAAATGAAACATCCTTTGACATGGCTGGCCAAAAGTAGCTTGCTCCAAGGATCTTGTGAATTGTTCTGACTACTGAGTAATTTCCTCCTTCTAGTTCATTATGACATGCATGCATAATGTCATAAATGCCTACTTTTTACACACACCTACAGAGAACATGATCGTGACACATAATAAATAAAAGACTATCCATTGGAACCTAGAATTGTCACAAATTAATCTTTTCTTTTGCTTGAGGCTGAAATGACTTGGGCACTTCCCTATTATAAGGTAGTTAGAAATATCAACAAACTATGGAGACTGAATTGATATAAAAAATAAATGTTCATCTAGAAATGTGTAATCCATCAGATCATTATTACCTTGTAAAACCATTCTTGATAGAAAGTCAACAACAACATTATCCTTACCTAGTTTATCCACAATAGTGATGTCAAATTCCTATAACAACAACAACCATCTTATAATTTGGACACCTACAACAACTTTGTTCATTAAATACCTAATAGCTGCATGATCAGTGTGGACAAACATTTTATAACCAGTAATATAATGCCTAAATTTATTAATTGCATAAACTACAAGTAAAAATTCTTGTTCAGTTGTTGTATGGTTCCTCTTTGTGGAACTCAAACTTTTGCTGACATATAAATAGCATGCATTGCTCCATTTTCATCTTTTTGCCCCAAAACTGATCCAATGGTTAAGTTGGAGGCATCTACATGCATGCGTGTGAAATAGTTCTCCCCAAACAGGTCCTTTAATGATAGGAGAGGTAGTTAAGGCATGCTTTATAGAGTCAAAAGATTTTTGACAATTATCTGTCCATGAGAATTCTATTTCCTTCTTGAGTAGTGTAAATAGTGGTTCAACAATTTTACTAAATCCTTCAATGAATCTTCTATAATACCCTGCTTGCCCCAGAAAGCTTTTGACATCAGTTTGAGTTTTCGGGTTTTCAATTTATTGAATAATTTCTACCTTCTTAGGATCAACTTTTATTCCTTCTTTTCAAATGTGATGTCCTAAAACAATTCCTTTCATCATCATAAGGGAACACTTTTTATGGTTTAATGATAATCTTCGATCCTTGCATCTTTGTAAAAAATTATTCAAACTTTTGAATGCTTCTTCAAATATTTTCCCATGGACTGTGAAATCATCCATATATAGTTCAACACACGAGGTGGTTAAGTCTGCAAAAATACCCAATACAGCTCTTTGAAAAGTAGTTGGTGTATTATAGAGTCCAAATTATAAAACTCTATATGCATATGTTCCCCAAGGACATGTAAACATTGTTTTGTCCTGGTCCTTAGGAGCTACCTGTATCAGGTTGCAACCACTAAAACCGTCAACAAAAGAGAAATAATTACTGCCAGCTAGGTTATTGAGCACATGATCAATAAATGGTAAAGGAAAACAATCCTTCTTAGTAGATTTATTTAGTTCTCTATAATCCACAGAGACACACCACTTACCATTTTTCTTGGGTACAATAACCAATGGAGAAACCCATTGACTATCATAAATTGGATAAATGAATTCTACTTGTAGCAATTTCTCTATTTCTTATTTAACAAAATCCCGTAGAGTTGGATTGATTCTTCTTTGATCTTGTCTTACAGGTTTAACATCTTCAGTGTAGATATGATGTGTATGAATAGAAGGGTGTATTCCTCTCTTGTCCTTGTATTCCCAAGAAAATTCTTCTGTGTGTTTTTCTAAATTTTGCATCAACTCCTCTTCTTGCATGGGAAGTAAAGATGAATTAATTAAAGAGGCTCGTCCCTTGACACTGTAATCTCTTTAGTTTCACTCTTTTTATCAGATGGATCTACTACAAGTGTATTAAGAGGATTTTTTTGGAGATGGTATTGAAATATTCTCCTTGTTCCACATACTCCGCATATTCCTCAACATGTTTTGATAAAGTAACCATGGCTAATTCAACCACTCTGTTTCCTTCTGACTCCATTCCCTCATAAACTTGAAATTGAGTGTCAGAATGGAATGTTGGTTTAGGTGGAGGATAAAGTGTTGGCTTCTTTTGTTTTTGACCATTAGAGATAGTTACTACCAGATCTACAATCTATCAATGTTGCTATAGTTGCTAGCCAAGGTCTTCCTAGTATGATTGGATATCCTGATTCCTTCTTCCTTGATTTGAGTACTAAAAAGTCAACTGGGTAATCTCATGTGTCAATTGTAACTGTTACATTGTCCAGAACACCTTTAGGTTTTTCAATAGATTGATTTGTCAACTGAAGCATAGTTGTTGTGGGATGCACACCTATCATCCCTAACATTTCAGTAGTGAAAACTATAATAACATTAATAGCTACTCCCTGGTCGATCAATACATTAGGTAGCTCAATTATTCTATGCTCAAAGTAATCACAAGACTCCTAGGGTCACTATATTTTTGAGGAAGTAATCTCCTTGACAATACATCAGTGAGCTTAGTCCCTACTTGGATTGTAGAAGGAAATTTCCTTTTATTCCTTGGCATTTTTATACAAAGTGACTTAATCAATTGATTAATTTTTGGTATGTCCTTCATAGCCTATAACAAAGGTATCTCAATATTGATCTTTTATAGTTCACGAAGGAGTTGAGAATCTGTCATGTCAATATGATCAGGTCAGCAGGCATCCAGAGCTACTTGGCCCATTTTCAAATGCTTAGGATAAGATGCTTTATCAATTACTTTCTTCACATTATCAGAACTTTGATATTTTCTCTGAGTCTCGTCACTCTTCACCCCTTGTCTAAGTCATCAATTTTTAAAGGAACATTACAATTCCTTAATTGAATATCATCTTCTATTACATTCAGACCAAGAGGATTAGAATCAACATTAAATGTTTGTTGAGAATGGTCCTTCTTTGGGTTTGGAACTAGCTATGCTGGAATTTCAAGTTGATTGACTAGCTCATTGGTAGGATTAGGCTCAATGATAAAGGTGGAGGTTGTCCCCAAGGTCATTTCTCCCCTTGATTTTGCCAAGGTTGAAATTGCAATTGATTTTGCTGCCACGGTGGTTGATTTGGTTTCCACTATGATTGGTTTCATTGAGGACTAATCCACTATGGAGGTCCCCGAGATGTAGGAGGTGGTTGAATTGCATATGGAGGGGTCCACTGATTTACATTCCATTTTTTTTTTTTGAATTCCAATTGTTTCTAGGGCTATATTGTCTGAAATAGGCATTAAACCCTACATTCTAAGATCTTTGTCCAACATAATTAAGCTCTTCTTCCACTATAGGAGGTCTCTTCAAATGATTTTTAATATCTGGTAAGAGATTACAAGAGCTTGTTGCATGATGTTTCTCACAAATTTCATAAGGATCAATTTGATGTAATGGACATTCCCTCAAAAGATGTTTTCCCCTACACTTTGAACAATAAATGGATAAGGGCTCAATGTTCTTTTTGTCTACCTGAGTATTAAGATGAAGGAGTATGTTAGTTTTTAATTTTTCCATTTTCTCCATTAGTTGTGATACATCAAGAGATAAAGCTTTGTTTCTTCTAGAGTCCTTAGTTTGAACTTTGGTCCTAGAGTAATTTCCACATACCAATAATATCCTCCAAAGGAAGCTTATTGATATCCCCTTTTCCCATCAAATTCAAAGCTTCTCTAGACTCATCATCAGTTTCCCTTAGGAAAATTGTCTTACTAATTTGATCATTTAGTCCATCAACACATCTTTTGTTTACAAACTGAGAGCTATCAACATAATCTTCGAAACTTTCATCTTCCAATTGCTTCATTCAAAAAAACTCCTCCTTCCTATGTATCACCTGGCAATAATATTGATACTTATCTAAGAATATGACTTCCATTTCATGTCATGTTGAGATTGAAGTAATACACAAACACATAAACCATCGTAATGTTGACTCTTTTAAAGTAGAAGGAAACAATTTCAACTTATCAAATGTATAATCATAAGTTTGACAAAGGACTTTAAACTCAAAGAGAAACTGATCAGGATCTTTAGAAGTTTTTCCTCTAAAAGTAGGTAAAACAGAGGGTGAAATATTTGTCATGAGAGGCTCATCATCTCTCACGTTCAAATTAATAGGATATGGGAATGTCCTATTGTAATACCCTAAAAATGGTCATCTAAACCATGGGCCCCTAATCTCGACAACATCACCAAGGTCCTAGCCAAAGGCAACTAAATAAATCTTGAGCACATTATTAATTCTTTAATCATCAAATGTCAGATGGAAAATCAAATACTCAATATTAATTAAATATTTATTTAATTAATTAAATCATTCCAAGAATATCTTTTTGATCAATTATCCTATTTAATTTATTAAATATCCTAGCATATTCAATTAATTAATAAATTTGCCATTTAATCATGCAAAAAAGGAATTAATTTATTATAGAAGAGGAACTAATCACAAAGCAAGAGTTAAATTGAAAATAAAATAAAAGAATTGAATTGAGAGAAATCAAACTTGAGATATTATTTCTTTTTCTAAATTGAGATTAACTTGAAATCAGAAAAAACAATTACATTGAATTATTAATCATTCTCTAAAATTGGAACTCAAAGCTTTTGAGAAAAATAACTTCAATTGCATTGAAAAGACTCTTTTCTTGAATAAATCAAAGAATTATCTATTTTTATCACAAATATATGGAATTAATTAAATATTATTTCTAATGCAGGTTGAACTTCTTATTTAAATGCATTTCAATTAAACTATAATTGGAATCTATCTCAAGGTTAACTGAATTTGATTTCTCAATTATTTCAATTAATCTTACATTGTGCTTTTTCATGATCTCTCTTGTAATTCTCTATAAATTCAGCCTTCAGCTCTCATTCTAATCATCCTGGAGATTTATTATTATACACTTTTTTCTCTGAAGTCATTGAATATATTGTGCTTGCTTTTTGAGATTATTGCATCTTAGTTTAGCTTTTTGTATATTTAGTTTATCCATTATTTGCTTGAATCTTTCATCCATCTTGCATCCATTTAGCTTAATATCATGCTCATATAGATTAAATCCTTTGTCTTGGTGTAGTCTAGTCACTGGTATTGCTTATACAAATCAGAGAGCAATCTTATACTCGCATCTTTTAGAAGGCAATTAGTCGATTTGTTATGGTTTTATTATTAATGCTTATATCTTTCTAACCATACATGTAATGACTTAATTGAATTGTTGTGCCTGTAGCTTACAGACTTATTTCACTTTTTCACACACACATTTCTAGCGCTCACCGTGGGCCAGAAGACTACTTTTTTTTCGGCCTCCAAGACTAACTGTTTATTTTTATTTATTTATTTTTTTAGATTTTTGACATTTCGGATTTTTTTCGTACAGTTTCTGCGTATTATCGTATGACATTTCCTATATGCCAGAATGACAGACTTAAATTATTGTACGATCCTGTACGAATTATCGTACGAATCGGTGAGAATTGTTGTATGATTCTGTATTTTTTTGGTTAAAAAGAAAGTTTCATTCTTCAGATTTTCTGTTCAATTTTGATTACACTGACGCTGACCCTGGCTGGTTATCTGTTTATCTGAAGAATTTTCACAGCCTAATCAATTTTTGCAGAACGCTTGTCGCACAAAGACAATATGACTACTGATTCATTGTCTTTGCAGGTTGCCTGAGGAGATTCGAGCAAACATTGTATATTCATTAAATTCATTTTTTTTAGGCACCTAACTTGCTATCTGGTTAAAAACAAATCTATATTTCATGTTTTAAGAAAATTCTGAGAGGTAGGAGAGTATGCTCTTGTCTTTACAGACAATCAAAAATCCAGACCCTTGAGGTGTTTTCTTTAAGTTTGAGATTTGTACATCTTTAGCCGGCTTGCCCTCCCGAGGAGCTAATAACTCTATAGCCATTACGACCAGTGAGAGGGGAATGACCCAAGTGGGAACGACTAAACGCCAAGTACTTGAACCCACTATAAAATAAACATGATTTGATAAAAATCAAGTCAACGACAGTGCTCGGGAATAGCTCTCCTCAGTACCTTCGGGTATATCAAACCTTGGTTTTCAAGGCTGGGAGACCTCTTAATTGAGTTTATACCTCGACGTGTCGAACACCCTTACTAGTTCCAATTCAAATTAGAAGCTACCTGATTCACCTCTGAAAGGGGGATAATCTTTGTGCAAGAGAGATAGTAACTCTCCCAAGATACTTGTCATTTCGTGCCCCCATTAGCATTTGGAGTCGGCTAATACGACATTGAGAATCCATTGCGTGAGACTCAGCAGCCGTATTCTGATTAGCTATTGGGTGTGTACCTGAGTCTACAAGAAAAGGTTTTCTTCTCTCACTAAATTCCGTAGGGTTTGCATGCTATGATTGGAGTTATTATTCATATTACTTGTTTTCTGTGTTTTCATCCCTCAAACTAAAACTAGAATACCAAAACTGGAGAAAACAAGAAACAACTCAGTGATCAAAAACTTTGTCTGTGTCAAAACTAGTCTATCTTAAGTCAAAACTCTATCCAAAACTAGTCTATCCCAAGTCGAAACTCTGTCCAAAACTAGTCTATCCTAGTCAAAACTCAGTCCATCTCAAAACTGGTCATACTCAGTCATTGAAAACTCAGAATTTAACTTCTATCCAGACACTATCGTGTGAGTCCTCTGATTTATCATCCTGCTTCATATTCTGTCTCGTACGAAATTCCATCAGTCCTAACAGTCTGTCGTTTGAGCTTTCATCCTGTGTCATACAAGCCCTAATTGTCTATCGTTCAAAACTGAGAATTGTCATTTCATCCTGAATTCTGTGTCGTATGAGCCCTGATTGTCTATCGTCCAATTCTGAGAATTGTCATTTCATTCTGAATCCTGTGTCATACGATAAACCTTTGCATTGATCAGTCTGTCATTCCAGACATACCCATCTATCATACAATACTAGGCAGCAACTCGTACGAAACACTATTTTCATCATCATGAAGCTATTAAACTGTCGTACGAATCTCTGATTTTGTCAGTTTAGAACACTCAAACTTGCCTAGAACAGTCTACAACGAGCATAAAATTGGTTATCATCATCCTGAGCATGGATAGATCAAGATAGTGTACCTCTTCCATTTGTGTTGCATGATTTGGTTGATCATCTTTCAGTTAGTTCAATCAACTACTTATCAAACTTAAGTCGCTTAGATAACGTCTTATACAGGATAGATCATTCCTGAAACCAGATCGAGTCTTAGTCACTTCTCTCGAATCAACTTAGATAAACATCTTACATAGGATAGATCTTTCCTGAAACTAGACTAAATCTTAGTTGCTTCTCTCAATCAATACGTTAACCAAACAACTAGCTCTGAATTTGATCTTGACTTCTGCATCACAAACAACTTTAGGTCACACCAATCAATAAAAATGCCTATTCAAACCAGGAGTTCTTATAAGAAAGATGCCAAAGGAAAAGGGCAACCCTTTTCATATAAAGATAATCCATTTTATGAAGAGGATCCTCTAACTAATAAACCTTCATCATCAGAGATACCAGTTTATGATGAACCTTTATCTCCCACTATACCTAGAACATAACAAAATAACGAAGACAACCCCAGTATTCACGATACCGATAATGATTCCTCATTAAGTGAATCTGAAGACTCTGAACCTCTAGAAAGATATTCATAGATGTCAAAAGAATAAAGATTTCCAAAAAATGATGAAGGTTATCATGGCTAGAGAAAAAGAAGACTATTTTCTAGAGCTAGCAAAACAAGGCGCCAAACTTCCTACTGGATATGACGTTCAGACTCTTGTTACTAAAAAAGAAGAATCACCTATAATAATGGTACACAGACAATTACAAGCATTGTGGAATAAGATCACAGAACTGAAAAAATAAGGATAAGTCCCCAAAACAATATTCTTTGGAGACAATACGCCTATTTCCATTTGACAAAAATCTATACATGCCTCCATTTCCTTCACGAGTTGAGATCCCAAAATTTGACAAATATGATGGTAACTCAGATCCCGAGGACCATATCCGAGAATTTTGTGCTTTATGTATGGAGTTCATGCACGACCAAACTTATCTCATGCACATTTTTTCGAAGAGTTTGGGAGGACAAGCTATGGAATGGTTCTCAAGTCTACCTAAGAGAATAAAAACTTTTGAGGAACTAATCCAAATATTTTTACAACAATACTCCTATAACATTCAATATCCTATTACTATGATCAAACTTTGCAATACCAAACAGAAAACAGGGGAGCCTTTTCTCAATTTCCTCCAATGTTGGAGAAATATATTCTCTAGGTATTCACGGCCTATCTCAGATTATGAGAAAATGGATATATTCGTCAACAATCTAATCCCTAAGTTGAAATATAGTATCCAAATGCAAGTGCACCCATCATTTAACAAAATGGTAGATAATGCTATTCGAATGGAAGATGCACTTATAAAGAAAGGAGATATCTCACCTTGGAAACAAACACAACCAGGATCTAGGGCAAAGACAACAACAAGAACGTTGTTAATGATGCAGTAATAGACACTGTTAAAACCAAATCAAAGCCCACAATATTCAACTTGGCTAGTGGCACGCAAGCACTCAAAGCAGTTGAAACCGCAGTAGAAAATCCTTCGAAGAAAGCAAAAGAGTGGTTCAAAGAGAAACCTTGGCTTTCGAAACCTAGACATGAATTCACTCCTCTGGAAGTATCATATGAATCCACTTTCAAAACTCTATTGGCAAACAACTTGATAACATTACCAGATAATTCTAGGCCATATGATCTGGAAGTCAAACCAAAATGGTGGAGAGAAAATGAATATTGCGACTACCATCAGAATAAAGGTCATAACACAAACAATTGCATGAAGCTCAAGCATGAGATTCAAGATCTCATAGACGCTGGTAAAACTGTTGTCGGGAATCACCCAATAAATGCTGATCATAAAATTTTTAAGGACCCCTTACCCGTTTACGAAAAAGGTGATTCGTCAAAGACAAAAGGAGGTGCCAAAGTAAATTATGCTTATACCAGCAATGACAACATCACCAACATGATTGAGTCTTCCCAACTTGAATATTGCAATGTGATTATAATCAAAGATAAACAACATGAATCACGACATACAAATGTTATGACGCATTCTCAAAAGAAAGTAACTCTCCAAGGAGCTAGTTCTTCAACTTTGGCTCAAACATTATCAAACCTACCAACCTCATCAAACAAACAAAAAGAATCAACATTTGATAAATTTAAACAACCAACTTCATCATCATCCTCTAGATATAGCATTGTTGACCAACTGAAGAGGAAAAATGCTCAAATCTCAATCTTTGAGTTGCTTAAAATCTCTTCTGCTCATAAAGAGATCCTGGAAAAAGCATTGCTCACCACACATGTTCCAAAAGATTTAGATATTGATCAGTTTCAGTCTATGGTGGGTCATCTAACTTCACCTCACTATCTGACCTTCTCTGAAGAAGATGACAACTTGCTAAATCATCCACATAACTAGCCATTGCATGTTGAAGCCATGATCCATAAACACAGAGTTAAACGTGTTTTGATAGATGGAGGCGCGGGGTTGAATATCTATACTTACAGTCTGCTTACACAACTAGGATAATTTGAAAATGTCATTGATCCGGCCAAGAAAATAACAATTACAGCCTATGATGAAGAAGAAAGGACCTCTAAAGGTCTGGTATATTACCAATCAAAGTGGGACCTGTAGAAAGAGATGTCATTTTCCAAGTACTTGATCTTCCTTTATCATACAATATCTTACTAGGTAGGTCGTGGATTCATGAAATGAAGGTAGTTCCATCTACATACCATCAATGCTTAAAATTTCCTTATAATGGAGTTGAAGTCAACATTCCTGCTGATACAAATCTCCCCTGTAATGCATTGACAAAAGGTGTTGATACCTTTGTGCCTCATAATAGGGCAGCCTCTACAAATGAAAGTCCAGAAGCTCTGATGAAGGACTTAGAAAAGAAATTGAAGATTACAAATATTGGCATGGATGTATACAAGATAGAACCAATACTTTCATTAGTCTCTCTTCCTCCATCACTGAACCAGTTGGGCAAACCATCAGAGACTATGAGAACACAAACTTCAACTCCGAATATCATATATAATGGTATTTTTGTACAGTCTTCTACTTCCCTGCCAGATGAAATAGAAGAGGATGTTGTTCTTAAGTAGCTTCTCAAGGATGATAGTCAAAATGAGGAAGTACGACATTGTGAGATTTCCCCAACCCAATATGGTCCTGGTTACAAAACGATCCAATGCATGGGATATTCAAGCACTGGTCCCCTAGGAAGACATCAAGAGGGTATTACTGAACCAATTTAGCTGCAAACAAAATTTACAAATGATAAGGGTGGACTGGGATACAATCCAAAAAAGACATCAGACCAAAAACAGGCTTCTAAGTCTAAATGGAAGAAAAGGATATCGCCTTCAACATCATAGGAAGTTGACACTCAACAAACATAAGCAGAGTCTAGAAAAGAACAAGAGGAACTACCAATCAAGAGAGAAGAAATAGTCAGCACTCAAGTTCCAATGGTATCAGCTACAACACTACAGGGAGTTGAAGTTCCAAAAGATATGAGAGACGAAGTAGAAAGAATCAGAGAATTGTTTGCACCACTAGAAATTCTAGTCACATGCACTGGTAGGTAGCAAGTAGATGATTCAGAAACTGACTCAAACAAGTATGAATGGGGTACAAACCACCTCTCAGATACATCCAGTACAAAAACTCCAGAAGAGTCCAGTGATACCATAAATGACACTCAAGAGCTGATGCGCTTAAAGCTAGAAAAGGAGATACAAGAAATCAGACTAAAAAGAAAATCAAACTATGAACAAGGGCTGAAGGAAGGAAGGATACCAGAAATTTTTTCATCTATTATATACCCCTCTAATAAAACAAAAAAAATCAGGTATGGGACTACACAAGAAGAATTGGAAGCTACAGAAGTAGAACTAGTCATTAGTCCAGAGGAAGCTGAATGGAGTAGATGACAGGGAGTCACAGAACCATCAAGATCATGTCAACAGACGTGTCAGATACAATGATAAATGAGTCAAATCTTGAAGGAACTTGCAACATTAAAGATGTTGGTGTTGATACCATACATATATTCACTCAACCACTTGAAGAAGACTCGGAAACTTCATCTGATGACTCTAACAATAGTCCTATTTATGACAATATCTACTCAACATCAAACTCTAAATCCTCTAATGTAAATGGCGAGAATCTGTCTACTGATCTTGTTATTGTCGAATCTCGATATGAAGTCCAGTCTGGCATAGAGAATGATTCTACAAGTAGGTCTATTGGATTAGGTCAACTAAATATTAACATGCACTTTAATAATCATGTTCTGACTCTTCCTGGTCTCAAGACATTTACACAAGGTAGTCTTCTAGAACTTGACTTTTTGATTCGCAATTATGATGACAATACCGTGAACTCCCTCGAACCTAGCCATGCTCTATCCTTGGCACATCCTGAATTAATTGACTATAGTCTACAAGACCAACCCATGAATGTACCTACTTTTTCCAATGACTATACACTAGCCTATTACCTAAATGCAGTTGAACCCATGTACTATTCCACCAGAGAACAGAGTGAAAACATGACTGAAACAGATATCAAGTATCTTAGTCACAAAAATCAGAAAAATAAAAATAAAAGATCTGATGGCGAAAACCACATTGTGGCGGTGTCAGAATCTAAAAAAGAGAAAATAAAGGACGTACCTAAGGGTGAAAACCTCTTTGAGGCACCTGAAGGTGAGATACTTGATATACTGCCCAGTCATTTCTAGGAGAGGTCTTCTATATTGATCAAGCCAACTCAGCCAGTGAACATTGGGAGTCAAGAGACACCACACATAATTCATGTAGCTCAATCACTATCAGAAGAATAATTGAAAGATTTCACTTATCTCTTTTTAGAAAAGAAGATCAATTTTGCATGGACGTACTCTGATATGCCAGGCCTAGATCCTGATCTTATCATGCACCATCTTTCTATCACACCAGGAGTTAAACCAGTCAAGCAAAAACTTCGTAAGATGCACCCTCACATGGTACTACTAGTCAAGGCGGAGTTAGAAAAACTGCTAAAAGTTGGATTTATCAGAGCTATAGACTATGAAGAATGGATTTCAAACATAGTACCTATTTCAAAGGAAAAAAAATCTATTAAGGTTTGCACAGATCTCAACAAATCTTGTCTAAAGGATGACTTTCCATTACCAAACATTGATATGATAGTTGATATGACTGCTGGGTATGAGATGTACTCACCAATGGATGGATTCTCTGGCTATAATTAGATCAAAATAGCTCCCAGGGATCAAGAAAAGACAGCTTTCACCTGTGCATGGGGAACCTTCTGTTGGAATGTCATGCCATTTGGGCTAAAGAACGCAGGAGCAACTTACCAAAGAGCAGTAACTACTATATTTCATGATATGATGCATAAGAATATGGAAGAATATGTTGATGACACTTTAGTTAAGACTATGCAGAGATCCACGTATATTCAAGAGCTAGGCCGTATACTAGACAGAATGGAAAAATTCAAACTCTGACTAAATCCAAAAAAGTGTGCATTTGGAGTGACATCTGGTAAACTACTTGGCTACATCATTTCAAAGAAGGTAATCGAGGTTGATCCTAAGAAGGTCCAAGCTATAATGGAAATGCCACCTCTGAAGAACATCAGTCAAATGAGAAGTTTATAGGGATGTCTCCAATCAATCAGACGCTTTATTTCTTAGCTGGCAGACAAAGCTCAACCTTTCACAAAAGTATTGAGGAAAGGAGTAATATACAACTGGGATCAAGAATGTGAACAACACCTTCAATAGATTAAAGAGTACCTGTCCAATCCACCAATATTGATGCCACCAATTCAGGGTAAACCATTGATCTTATACATATCAGCTACTGATTCGTCATTGGGGGCACTTCTGGCACAACGGGATGAAAATAAAAAAGAGAGAGCTATATATTACAACAACAAAACATTGGTGTCTTATAAAATGAAATACACTATAATAGAAAAAGAATGCTTGGCATTGGTCTTTGCATCACAAAAATTGAGACACTACATGTTAGCACATTCCATCAAGATAGTAGCTAAGATTTATCCGCTCAAGTATCTTCTCAACAAAGAAACAATCACAGGAAGATTGGCAAAATGGGTCATGCTTCTTACAGAGTTTGATATCGAATATGTGGAATGCAAAGCCATCAAAGGATAGGTGATTGCAGATCAACTTGTTGAGGCTCCACTCGAAGACACTCAACCACTGCAAATAGAGTTTCCAGATGAATCAATAATGCACCTTACTCAACAATCATGGAAGATGTTCTTTGATGGGTCTTTCACTCAAAATGGTTCCGGTGCTGGAATACTTTTTATTACTCCTCAAAAGTATTATATCCCAAAGGCTTATAAGATTATTTTCCCTTGTACAAACAACATTACAGAGTATGAAGCTCTGGTAAACGGGATCAAGTTGGCTATCAAATGGAAGGTTTCAGAATTACACATCTATGGAGATTCTCAGCTAATCATGAACCAAATAAATGATACATATTAGACTCGATATGAGAAATTGATGCCTTATAAGAGAATGGTTGATGATCTCAAGAAATATTTTACTTTTGTATCATTCCAACAAATTCCCAGATCAGCAAATAGAGTAGCGGATGTTATGGCCACCTTGGCATCCATACCAGAGTTACAAGAGTCTAATTTTCGCTTTGAATTTATGGTGGAAGAGTTACATTCCCCTACCTATGATTCTCCTGAGTCTCAAATAGTCCGTTCTATTATTGGACACGACTCATCTCGCTACAGCCTTATTTACTCTTATCTGTGTGACCAAATTATCCTAGAAAATCTTACTCGTAATGAGAAATGGAACCTAACCTGAAATGCTTCATGGTACATCATCATTGCTAACGATTTGTTTAGGTGAGGTTTGGACGGTACATTGCTTAGGTGTCTAGAAATTGAAGTATGTGCAGATAGTATGTATGTACAAATGATACTATTGCAGATAATATGTGTGTACAAATGGGGTCTACACATGCAGAAAGGCCAACTGCCTAGAGCTCACTGCTCAATCACAAAATGGGAGTCACACTGACTACAATTGGATGGTTGAATCCAATGATAATGTACTACTCAAAATAGCATCTTCATATGCTAGATTCAGTACCGGTTAAGCTCTGATTGTCTTCTTCATACCTTCCTTGAATCTTCAAATGATGTCTATGTGTATAGCTTTGCTTATATTTGCATATACCTTATTACAATCCTCTACCACACCTTATTACATAATCTCACAAATGAGATCTTACATATATACCAAAACCTAAGACCAAATGTGTAGGTCGGCTCACTAAGAATATTACAATTAAATCAATTACAAATGAATCAATATGCGATGCATCATGTCATCTCAATGAATTTACAATAATAACCAATCAATAAATCATCTCCATAACATGTCGTGCTGATATGGAATAGATAACGCTTGCCGGTCCATAACCTAGACCTATTTGCCGGTAACATCAAATATGCAAACTTGATTAGACCAATAACCAAATCACAAAAACAAGTGTCCAAACAATGTATTCAACATAACCAAGTAATCTCCAGATGATAACAGATCATCCTCAATGCTAGTGAACAATATAACCTGTCAGTGAACTAGATACCGGTGACTGTGCATAAGTCACTGAACATGTCGGTGAACATAACCAAAGATCTCCAATGCTGATAAGTGTTCACAAGTGTTGATAAGTGTTGACATTAATGACAAAACCAATGCAACACATCCATAATACCAACAAGGTTCACATCATTTCTTTGTCTGTTTTGAGGGAATTTCTTTATCATGCAATCCGAGTCCCTGCGAAATATGTCCAAGGATATGAATGAAAAAAGGGTCATTGCGGACAAGATAATTAATATTGCACATGAAAATAAAGGAACTCTAATCTCCTGCTATGATTGTTAATGCTTAGTGATGAAACTTAAGCATTTCAAATCCAGTGACTAGGTTTAGGTTGCATCTCATTTTGCATTTCATTATGTATTTTGTGAATTTAGAGTGATTTTGGTATGGTAACAATGATCTCTTTATCTTCTGCAAGAGAGTTGGAAGCATCATCATTTCTTAGCTAAGTGGTCTCTTCTTCATCACTTCTTCGATTGAGTACTTGTGTATTGAGTGATGAATACTAAGAGGGTGGGTGAATTAGTATACCAAAAAATACTGAACTCAAACAGTTTAGCAGTCTAGCAATGAACCAGTATAACAGTTTAACTAACAAACTGGTTAACACAAATGCAAACCAAACAACAAGTAAGGCATTCACCCACAGAAGCACAATCACCATAACACAAGATATTTTGATGTGGAAACCCAAATGTGAAAAACCACGGTGAGATGAAACTCACAAGTAACTATCTACAGAATAGTAACCAGACCGATTAAGGTCAGACCGGTTAAGGTCATACAATGTTCTTTATCAAAATAGATCCTGTTAGGAATCTCAATCTTTGTTAGGAGATAAGTCCGATTAAAGACTACCTTGTGAGAGGATTTTAGATCCACAGATGTGAATCACCTTGTTAGAGGATTTACAAAGGCTTTTCTGGGCCTACCTGGTTAAGGGTTTCTGACTTGTCAAAGATGTGAGTAATCAACAACTGAATGATCTAGCAAATAGCACAGTCTACTTGATTAGATCCATGGTAGCTCATTGCTAATGCATTTCAGCATTACTTCAGTCTTCAGTAAATCCACACTCTGTTACAGCACACAGACTTGATCTTCTCTATTAAGATTGCACATACAAGAACTCATCAACCACCAAAAACCCTAACAGCTACACACGGTAAAACCCTAGACATGATATCCTTAAAAATGAATCTGATTTTATGTCGGTCCAATAGGATTACATTGCAAGTTCCTAGGTTCAGTGTATCTAGACACATTTGGTAACATGACACAAAATCATCGTCAAAGTGTCAGTGGATGGTAAGTCATCACAAGAATATACCGGTTGGTAACCCATCACAAAGTATTACTGGTTTATACAACTTTACCAATTACCGGTTGGTAATTCAGAGTAATACCGGTTCAATTTAAACAGATAACCGGTTGGCAAAAATGAAGACTGGGAAAATGATAACTATCGCTTTTAGTTCCTTTGCTCCGTTCCGCTTGAGATCGGTAAACACTTTCTTCAAATCACCGATAGTCTAAAGACTACAACATAATACCGGTTTGGAACAAATACCTATTGAGCATAACTCATACATACAAAAAGTGATCTCAAAGCAAGTGTGTGTCCATCAATGACAATCACAACATAAACATAAAAAATGCCAACAATCTCCCCCTTTGGCATTGATGGCAACACTTAGGAAAATTTGACATCTAAGTGTTTTACAAAAAAAATGCCATAATAAAAAATTACTCCCCTTAAGCATATACACTGTCCCTTTTCAAAAAACACAATGTATACTACTCCCTTACATAGCATGCATCAAAATTTTAAATACCAGAATACTTCTCCCCCTTTGCCAACAATGACAAGATACAGCTGAAAAACCTTGTTTCTATTAGCTGAATAAATGTTTATGGCAATAAGGAGTGAAACTTGTCAAAAACAGATTTAAAGTCCTGCATAAATTGCTTCAAGGATAAGGACCATGACTCAAGCAATGAGGTAGCAACCTCATTCTCTGTTTGCATCTGATGGACTTGTTCTTCCATGGTATCCAAGGTACTCATCTCTTGAGTGACCGTCAGGACATCTAGATTGAGATAGCATTTCTACAGTATTTGCAGTCTTGGTAGTAGAACCAGTTGTAGTTCCTGCAAATCCCTGGATCGGTTGTTGATCTCCAAATCAATTCTTGCAGCCTGAAGTTGAAACCAGTGAATGGTTTGCCCATAAGCGGTAAATGAATCATATGGCATCTTGAAGGTGCTTATGAATGTCTGCAAATCAATTTGCAGTTTGTCTTTCTGAGCAAGCACATCATCACATAATAGATGGGGTTGACATATCTTACTAAGCAGTAATTTCCCCTCATCCATTGCATCTTTGATGTCCTTCTGTGCCTTTTGCAAATCAGACCAAAGCTCATTCAACTTCTTCACCAAGGCAGTTTTTAGAGCCTTTTGATGCTTCTTTTGTGCACTGGCTTCAGCAACTTCTTCCAGGCATTCTACCTGGTCCTCCACCACTGTGCATAAGAGTTTCAGTTGGGCCAGAGAGGAATCGGTACTAGGGAGGTTGGTACTAGGTATCAAACTGGTAAGAGTGTCCACCGCAGCTTGGATCACATCTTGGTCCTTTTTTCTCCTTATTACCTCTAGGCGTTCTTGAGCAAGCTTAATGCTCTGCAACAACTCTAATTCATTTGCAGATTGGAGGTCAATGGGACTGGTAATGTCAGCCAGTTTGGCTTGACTACCGGTTGCCTTTGGAGTCTCCACTTGAGTGCTCTGTGTTGCTTCCTCCTTCTCTTTCGCTCTTAGCTTGTCTTCTTTTGCCTTCTTTTTCTCCTCTTCCTTTGTTTTTCTTTTCTCTTCTTCCTTTTTCTTTTCTTCTTTCCACTTCTCTTCGTCCTCATCCTTCTTCTTCTTCTCCTCTTCTTTTCTCTTCTCCTCTTCTTTCTTCCTCTTCTCCGCTTCCTTTCTCTTTTCCTCTGCCTGTTTCTTTTCTTCTTCCTTCTCCGCTTCCTTCTTCTTCTTCTCTTCCTCTTGTCTCTTTTCTTCTTCCTTCCGTTTCTTTTCCGCTTCCTTCTCTTGTCTCTTATTCTCCTCTTCTTTTCTCCTGTCCTCTTCATGTTTCCTCTTTTCTTCTTCTTTTCTCTTTTCCTATTCATCTGTCTGTTTCTTCTTTCCTTCTTCTCGTTCCTTCTTCTCTTCCTCTACCTATTTTTCCTGTACTGCCACTTCAGTTGGTGTACCCAGAGTAACATCTTCACCATTCAAGGCATCGACATCAATGGGTTCCATTTGATCAATGACCGGTACTCCTTCACTGTCATACGCCTCATCCAGTTTATTGATTTCTGATTATTGCCCAACTTTCTTGTTGGCTTCTGCCACTTGGTGCAACTTTAGAGTGGATTGAGCAAGGGAGTGGGTATCTTTTACCACTTCCAAAACTTTTCCTTCTAGCAATAGGAGTCTCCTTCTCATGAAGAAGAGGCCCTTATATCTCTCCACCACTTCATAAAGTTCTGATTTGGGCACATCAGGAAAGTATTGTGCAAATACTTCCTCTCTTATTTCATGTTCCTTCTCCATGGCAATGCGCCATTTGTTATCCAAAGAATTATATAAAGAATTGGGTGTCTTAGATTTAATCTCTGATGGCCACCGATCATTAATACATAAATAATTAATGACTTCCTGTTCAACTTCTTCCTTTTCATCATCATTAAAATCATCAAAGCACTCTTTCAAATCACCAAGCACTTTTCTTCTAATATTCTTAATAGTTCTTTGACAATGTGTCAAAGGTTTGTAGGAGGAGATATCAATATTTACCGGTGCAGATGTTGCCAGTTCATTCTTTGTCTTTTTTCTCATTTGCCTAGTCTTCTTAGGTTGTTCTTCAGACACAGTGTCCTCTGAGATCGGTGTGTTGTCTTTTGTCTTCCACTTTCTCTCAAAGACTTTGGCGGGTGCAACTTCTGGTTTCTTCTTTTCTAGTGACCGCTTGGTCACTTTGGGACTTGCTACAGTAACCAATGCCGATACCGAAGGCATTGCCTTTCCCTTCTTTACTGATGGTTCTTCAACCGGTGTAACCCTTTCCAAATAGGTATCAGTTTTCTTTGCCTTTGCATACAGGTGCATAAATCAAATGATGCATCTTCTTTGATCATTCTGTAGGCAGCATTTACCGCTGCAGTGGAGAAAGAGTTGATCCTGCTCCCATAGAATGTCCGATAACCTATTACCATGCAGGCATATTTGACTAGATCGTCCTTGATGGGATTGATGGTCATTCCCCATTGGTTGCTCACAGAACAAGTGAGCTTGGTCATATCTGTCTTGCTGATCTTCCTTAGGGCTGGCACTTCATCGATGTTACAGAAACTGGTGATGACATGAATCGCTTCTAGTGTGCTGTCACGCGTCCGCTCTAAGTATATTTTATCACCATGCACTCTACTTAGAATGATGTGAATGTGATCATCTGAAAACTCTTCAAGGAAATAGACTGCATTGTGAAGCTTCTTCTTTTCTAGGATGTTGAATTTCAGTTTAATCTTCTTGTCCTTCCCGCAGAACAAACTCAACTGAGAATGGCTTACAAGAGATCCTAGGTCTTCAATTTTACAGTCAATGTAATCGGAAATGCCTTCCTCCACTATAACACCAGTGGGTATTTGAGATAGGGTGTTGTATTTTCCCTTCCGTTAGATGAAATCTACTAAATCAGCAGGTGCACTAGAGCTAGAGTGTGATGCGGAAGCCATGATAAACAGAGAAATTTGAAAAATACCTTCGTAATTTGAAATTTAGGGCTTGCAAATTCCACTTCGCCACACACTCCTTTGGTTGCTGAAATACCGCCTTGTGTTCTACACTTGACTGATTGATATTAGCTTCTGATTCTTCTTCAAGGTTTTGAAAATTCTTTGATTCATAATCCAAATCGCTTTTCATCGCTCAACACTTAAAAACTTCTTCGCTCAAGAACTGATAAGTGAAAAATGACTTGAAAAATCCTTTTAAACAAGTTCTTCACCTACCATAATAAATGCTCCACTATTAGGGCGTAAACCCTAATTTGCCTTTTACCATTTCAGGTCTTCTGCCAGTTGACAACTATCACATACTGGTTAAGGTCTTTTGCTAGTGTAAACCAGGGGTTCAAAACATTTCACCGTTTGCTCCCCTTAAGCTTTTCTGATGCTTAGTTTTCTGGTTTAGTGACTTCCACACTAGGTGCAGAAACTAGTTCTTCTTGAGACACTTCTTCTGGCTTCTTCTTCTAGGTTTTCTTCATATCTGCTTGAACAGTTTCAACATCTATCTTTCCTTCCAGAGTGACCGGTATATCATCTGATATATTCTTTCTTGTTTTGCAGAATCTTGTTGTATGACCCGGTTTGTTGCAATGATAGCAAATCATTCCAGGTGCTCTCCAAGGTCCAATATTCATGTTTCCATTCTTCCTTTTGCATGTTGCAGCTATGTGGCCTCTATCATGATAGATCAAATAGGTTGCTCTTCTTCCGATTGCCGCTTTATAGCCACTGCTTCCTGACTGATGATTATAGGTATTAAACCGGTTTGGGTTCCGGTTCCTAGAGGGTTCAGGAAAAACTCCTTGACTCCTTTGAGGATACCTTTCGGTGTTGTGCATGACAGACCTGCATTCAAATGCTCTATGCCCAAAATTTTTGCATGCATAACAATTACCATTGAATCTATTGGGTCTAGGCTTGTTGTTTAGAAAATAAGGAAAATTATTGTAAGCCTTACTTCTACATACATTAGCAGTGTGACCTTCCTTGAGACAATTAAAGCAAATAGGTTTGAACTTTTGCTTACCTTTATCCTTTAGTGTCGGTTGCTTCTTTGATGCTCCATCTTTTGTTCTAGAGGTCTCACCTTCCTCATAATCAAAGAAACCAAGTCCATTGGTATTCTTTACCGGTTTAGCTGATTCAAGCTTTTGCTCTAGCTTGACAGTACTTTTATTGTATTTGGCTAGTATTTCCTTTTGACTCAGTAAGTTCTTTGGTAATAGCAGCATTGGATTCCTTTAAGTT
This sequence comes from Cryptomeria japonica, assembly GCF_030272615.1. Taxonomy (NCBI): domain Eukaryota; kingdom Viridiplantae; phylum Streptophyta; class Pinopsida; order Cupressales; family Cupressaceae; genus Cryptomeria; species Cryptomeria japonica. The sequence continues at coordinate 387,521,613 of NC_081407.1, forward strand.
TGCATTCTTAGAAACAGTCATGTGTAGTTCACCTTGCATTTCTTAATTTTCCATTTTATTTTCATGAAGATGAGTGATAAGTGCACTGATATCTTGCTTTAGCTTGGAGATCTCATGATCTTTGTCTTTTACCAGATCTTCAAATTTCCTCCAGTTCTCAAGCTCTTGACTTATTCTGATAGTTAGTCCTTCAAGTTCCCTTCTTAGGTTGGCATTGGACTCATTCATTTTTTCAACTTCTTGAACTAGGGCTTCCATGTCTGCTTCATCAGAAGAGTTGTTTTCAGTTAGCTCCATCAGTTTTTTAGCATGTTCTCTTCTTTTTGCTTGAGAGGCCTTATATTTGACTTTAAGTTCATCATAGGCTTGCTCAGTCTGAGTGAGCTGATGAGTAAGTTCCCTCACAATATATTCCCCCATATCTCTTTCCAAGTGGTTAGACTTATAGAAAGGTTGGATCTAATACCAATTAATGAATACTAAGAGTGGGGGGTGAATTAGTATACCAAAAAATATTGAACTCAAACAGTTTAACAGTTTAGCAGTGAACCAGTATAACAGTTTAACTAACAAACTGGTTAACACAAATGCAAACCAAATAGCAAGTAAGGCATTCACCCACAAAAGCACAATCACCATAGCACAAGAGATTTTGATGTGGAAACCCAAATGAGAAAAACCACAGTGAGATGAAACTCACAAATAACTATCTACAAAATAGTAACCAGACCGGTTAAGGTCATACAATGTTCTTTACTAGAACAGATCCTGTTAGGAATCTCAATCTGTGTTAGGAGATAAGTTCGATTAAAGACTACCTTGTGAGAGGATTTTAGATCCACAGATGTGAATCACCTTGTTAGAGGATTTACAAAGGCTTTTCTGGGCCTACCCGGTTAAGGGTTTTTGACTTGTCAAAGATGTGAGTAATCAACAAGTGAATGATCTAGCAAATAGCACAGTCTGCTTGATTAGATCCATGGTAGCTCATTGCTAATGCATTTCAGCATTACTTCAGTCTTCAGTAAATCCACACTCTGTTACAGCACACAGACTTGATCTTCTCTATTAAGATCGCACATACAAGAACTCATCAACCACCAAAAACCCTAACAGCTACACACACTAAAACCCTAGACATGATGTCCTTAAAAAGGAATCTGATTTCATGTTGGTCCAATAGGATTACATTGCAAGTTCCTAGGTTCAGTGTATCTAGACACATTTGGTAACACAACACAAAATCACCGTCAAAGTGTCAGTGGATGGTAACTCATCACAAGAATATATCAGTTGGTAACTCATCACAGAGTATTACCATTTTATACAACTTTACCAATTACCGGTTGGTAATTCAGAGTAATACCGGTTCAATTTAAACAGATAACCGGTTGGCAAAAATGAAGACTGGGAAAATGATAACCGTCGCTTTTAGTTCCTTTGCTTCGTTCTGCTTGAGATCCTCCAACCGCTTGAGATCCGTAAACACTTTCTTCAAATCACCGATAGTCTAAAGACTACAACATAATATCGGTTTGGAACAAATACAGGTTGAGCATAACTCATACATACAAAAAGTGATCTCAAAGCAAGTGTGTGTCCATCAATGACAATCACAACATAAACATCAAAAATGCCAACATTGAGATGTTAGCTGCATACATAAGCATCTTATATAGATTCATACATTTTATTATCACTCATTTCAATTCATCTTATTGCATTAAAACAAATACGATTTGCGTTACTCATTACTCATTTTCATTCATTTTATTTGCATACAAAAAAGAAACAAAAAAACAAACATCCATATTCATTTGCATTACATCCATACTGAAAAGATATGCATACATATAGAATAGAGCATATAGAAAAACATCTCATAATCAATCAACACAAGTACGATGAAATCAAATCAAGAGCTCATAAATCGGTTGTCCTGAGTCCATTTTCGGGATCAAAGTCGAAATCTGACGTCAATTCTCTCACCGGAATTTCACGACGTTGACCACTTAGCACTTTCATCCTCAAGTCAATTTTTTGAATCATTTTGCGCTCAACGCTAAATCTCAATTTAATTCTCAAATAAACTCTAATTTTAATCATCAACACTCATTCTTTGTGCTCAAATAAATTATCATCACTAAAAATTGCCTAAAATCGTGTACCCTCGCTATCTTTTGATTTCGCTCCCAAGGGGGCATACTCGTGACCTTATGACCTCACATCTTCAATGCCGAGAAATTTTTTCAAATCTTCATCAAAAGTCAAGCAAAAATATTTTTCAACTAAAGAAAATAAATCAAATTCTTATCTCTAAGGGGCATCTCAACTTCATCACTTCATATCAAGTTGAGATCTCTTGATCATCTGAATCGAATCAATCGCTAGGGGCATATCAGTTTCATCGCTTCAAATCAAGCTTATATTTATCTTCATCTGAATCAGTCTCTTAACATTAATTAGTTTCATTGCTTTTCATCAAGTTGATTATTCATTTAAACTCAATCAAAAGTTTAAAGAGTATCTTTGATCACACACTCAATCTAAGCAGGTGTTCAGTTTCATTGCATCAAATCAAGCTGGATAGTTTATCTTCGCTCATCGTGTCTTGATCCATCAAGTTCAAGATTGATTTTATCTTCGTTCACTGTGTCTAGATCAATCAAGTTCTAGATCAGTAATATCCGCTTCTTGATCAATCAAGTTCAAGTTCAATATTTTTGCTCTCTAACGGTCCTAGATCAATCAAGTTCAGGATTGGTTTCACTTTAATCAACTCTATTCAACTTCATCGCTTCAAATCAAGCTAAACACCTCGCTCTTCATCTGGTTTGTGATCAATCAAGTTTAGAACTAGTATCTCCTAGACATCAACTATTCTTTGAACCAATGCGTTGCTCGCACATTAATTAAAAGAGGGGCAAATGTAATGCCATTAAAATGGCCATCTAAACCATGGGCCTCTAATCTTGACAACATCACCAAGGTCCTAACCAAAGGCAATTAAATCAATCTTGAGCACATTATTAATTCTTTAATCATCAAATGTCACATGGCAAAACAAATACTCAATATTAATTAAATATTTATTTAATTAATTAAATAATTCCAAGAATATCTTTTTGATCAATTATCCTATTTAATTTATTAAATATCCTAGCATATTTAATTAATTAATAAATTTTCCATTTAATCATGCAAAAAAGGAATTAATTTATTACAAAAGAGGAATTAATCACAAAGCAAGAGTTAAATTGAAAATAAAATAAAAGAATAACCCATTAATGGGTCCCAGATGGCTAATCCCCTTTCAGAATTAGCAAAAGAAGAGGCTAAATGGGAACCACCTACTAAGGACTGGATTAAAATAAACTTTGATGGGGCTTCTAGGGGAAACCTGAGAATCTCAGGAGTGGGATTAGTCGCAAGAAATGATAAAAGGGTTATCCTATTCAAGGGGGCTCGACGACTTCAGAATGGGACAAATAATGAAGTTGAAGCACAGGCGACACTAATGGCCGCAGAATTGGCCATAAACATGAAAGTACCAAAAGTGCACCTGGAAGGGGATTCCCAAGTGGTGATCAACGCAATAGTGAAGGGCACCACCCCCTCGTGGAAACTATCTCATTGGGTGGAGGTAATATGAGAAAAACTCACTTCTTTTGAGGATTTTCGGGTCTCCCATGTTAGGAGAGGTGCCAATACAATGGCGGACCTCCTCTCCAATATTGGATGTGACATGACAAGTCAAGTGGCAAAGTGGTGGTTGGGAAATGGCAGAATATGGAAGTGGATTTAATGCAATCCGAGAAGCACAAACCAGTAAGCTAGCAAGATAGCTAGAAAGGATGAGTAATCACTATCACAGGCATCGTAATTAATGTGGCAGTTCAAAAGCACGAAGTAGTTGTTCGAGACAATGGCGGTGGGCAGTAAATCTACCATGAAATATCTTTCCATTAATATCACAGATTATGCATTGATGGCTCATCCCAAACGACGACAGATTTATAACTATTTTGAATTTTGAGTAATGTATTAGTTAAAACTGGATTAATGAAGGTTTGTTGTGTCTCTGCAGTTTATTTTTTGTATCAACAGGGTTTGAGCAGGTTCGATGGAGGCTAATTTCACTCTCAGAACAAAGAAGAAATTGGTCCCTTTTTTGGGGATGATGTCGGACAAACGAATGCAAGGCCTTTTTAAATATAAGAAAGAAAAGTTGTGGAGTGCGGCTCGGCTAATGCTGGGAGAGGAATTGGTGCATATCCATTTTAGGTACAGGACAAACATGGAGGTCTATTCTTTGATAATGGCCTGGGCTTGTGAATTTGAACCCGAAGTGGAGAAACTCAAGCTTACAATGAAAAAGCTTGTTGACAGGGACTACTTGATTAATCTTGATTCCATCCTGGAATGGGTAATCCCTTAGACCGAAATTTGTATCCGAGAAGGAGAGGCAGCGGAGGAGATACTACCGTTTGTCAGAGGACCGGAGAATCAGTTAAAGGAGCAATGCAGGGAAAGAGCTCGAATTGGCTGGGAGGCCATGAAGCTATGTGTCAAGTTGATACGAATAGACGAGGTCCTAAAGGCACTCAAGGTGGTGGCGCGCATGGAGGTGGGAAGAGAGCTTCGTGACCGTTTCAAGGAGGGGAGAGCGGTTCGGTTCCTAGCTAGCCTCGAAGGTGACCCAAACTTTGGGAACCTGGACTGTATTTTGAAGATGAAGACTGAAGCAGCCAAAGGGAAAGCTTTGGCAGAGATTGCAGATGAGGAGGTGAAGAAGCTGAACCAGAGCGATTCAGACTGAGCGATCACGGTGCCAAAAATCTATTTTTTTGTTTTATGCTTATATGGTTTTAAAAAAAAAACAATATTTCTGGATGACTGTAATATTTTGTGCATGACTGCACAGTACTGTTTTTACTTCTATTTCCAGTTGGAACTCTGCACAGTAGGTGTGAACTGAAATTTTGGGCTGATGTTGAAATTTGAAAGGCCCTGGTTGAATGTAGCTATTTTTGAAAATCAATATAACAAAATTACCCATAAAAAAATTGAATTGAGAGAAATCAAACTTGAGATATTATTTCTTTTTCTAGATTGAGATTAACTTGAAATCAGAAAAACAATTAAATTGAATTATTAATCATTCTCTAAAATTGGAACTCAAAGCTTTTAAGAAAAATAACTTCAGGTGCATTGAAAAGACTCTTTTCTTGAATAAATCAAAGAACTATCTATTTTTATCACAAATGCATGGAATTAATTAAATCTTATTTCTAATGCAACTTGAACTTCTTATTTAAATGCATTTCAATTAAACTATAATTGGAATCTATCTCAAGGTTAACTGAATCTGATTGCTCAATTATTTCAATTAATCTTAAATTGTGCTTTTTCATGATCTCTCTTGTAATTCTCTATAAATTCAGCCTTCAACTCTCATTCAAATCACCCTGGAGATTTATTAGTATACACTTTTTGGTATCGAGTCATTGAATATATTGTGCTTGCTTTCTGAGATTTATTGCATCTTAGTTTAGGTTTTTGCATATTTAATTTATACATTATTTGCTTGAATTTGTTATTGCTTGAATCTTTCATCCATCTTGCATCCATTTAGCTTAATATCATGCTCATATAGATTAAATCCTTCATCTTGGTGTAGTCTAGTCACTGGTAATGCTTATACAAATCTGAGAGCAATCTTATACTCGCATCTTTTAGAAGGCAATTAGTCGATTTGTTATGGTTTTATTATTCATGCTTATATCTTTCTAACCATACATGTAATGACTTAATTGAAGTGTTGTGCCTGCAAGTTACATACTTATTTCACTTTTTCACACACACACACACACGCACACACACACGCGCGCGCGCACGCACACACACGTGCGCACACACACACACACACACACACACACACACACACACACACACACACACACACACACACACACACACCTATTAGGTGAGGGATCTTTAGTTGCTAAATGATCACCCATTTCTTCTTCTTCTTGTTGTTCAAATCATTGTTTTGTTCTTCTTATTCTTGAAATCGTTCATGTTGTTCTTTAGATGTTTCAGAGGCCTGAGATTGCACTTGATCAATATTATAATGCCTTGGAAGAAATCTTCTGAAAGGATCTCTAGCTCTTCTCATAAAAAAATAAAATACTCTCCTTATCAACACTAAGGCTTCAAACTTTGGTAGCCATATCTTTTAGTTCCCCGACAACTATGCCAAAAATTATGGGCGAGGCTATTGATGTCATAACTCACATAATTTAATTTATCTATTGAATTGGGTGTGTCTTAGAGTTGTATGCGATAAGGATGTATTCAAGTTGGGGGGTTTTGTATTGAAAACAGTGACTTGCACTTCGGTCATGCTTCGTTAGGAGTTATTAGGATCAATTTCTAAAAACTAAGTTCTATGTTAAGGGTGCTTCTCTATTCGAACAAAACTGAAACTTGAAGTGCTAAATCTATTTTAAAGGAGACTCTGGTTATTTAGTGTAATACAAATAGAAATTGATCAAAACTAATTGATGGAAACTTCTAACTAAATCTAAAACTAGATCTAATCTACAACTTATAAATTCAAATTCTATTCTACTTTGCTAAAAAATGAAATCTATTTTACGCTTTCAGGAAATCAAAATTCTATTCTAAAGAACATTCAAAATAAACTAAATTCCATGAATGAGTTCAATAAAGCTTTTGTCTAATTACTACTTTCATCACCATTGCCGCTTAGTAATAAAATCATAAACTAGAATGCAAATTAATGAATTCAAGTCGAACTAGATAAAACATGAATCTAAACATCCATAAGGGAATCAATCTATGTTTAATCACAACTAAAAAGGATCTATGAATGAAAGCTACTGATTGGTAATGGTTTTTATTTTTCAATGAATATAAACTTTCAGAAAGAGAAGTAACTAAAGAAAACATATAACAACTAAATAGAAACAAAGAAATAACTTAGGATTACCTCCCTTTAAATTGAGTGGGCCCTACTCTTCCTCTGGTGGGATCCTTAAGCACCAAGATTCTAAATCAAATTCGAGTACTAACTAAACTGCAGAAAACTTAATGTCCTTAATTACAACAACTTTATTTCTTCAGATGAAACTAGAAGTTTCATGAACAACTGATGAAAGTAAACTTGAAGAGAATCGTTGCATTGTCCAGCTAGAGCGATCAAAAGTATGACCAGGCATTCCACATTGTTGAACAAAGAGTTTACAACTCCACATCTTGAAATAACTAAAAACATATCCAACAAAATAGAACAAAACATAACGGTAAAGATCATGAATATCAACCGCTTCTTTGTTAATTTAACCATGGAAGGAATACATTTAATACACAATATTATTTCTAGTATATATATTCTAATTAGCAAAGTATAAGAGCAAGATAAGTAAACATGTATGCATATAGTCTACCACCAGACACATTAATTAACAAAATATACAGTTTTAAAGTATAAATTATGATTTAAAATGTTATTTTTGAGCACTCATCAACATTGTTGAGTTTATTTTTACTTTTTTTTTTAAATGTCCCCCTTAAATTACATATTTTATTTTTCTTATCCATTTTATCCATTTTTTTCCATGTTTTGTCTTAGTTATTCTCATGATCCATTGCTATGACGTTGTTATTTCATCTTACTTTAGATTATTCATTAGACTTACATTGTTATCTCGCGTATCTTAGAGCTTACTTATTGATTTCATATTGCTATGTCATGCTCACTAGAGCTTATATATTGTTCCTACTAAAATACACTATATTATATGCCACTTTGTAGAGTGGTGGAATGGGGTTTAGTAGTCTAATCATGTAAACTAGGAGTCAAACACATTCACATCAACTTGCATTGGGAAATAACCAATAGGCCCAACTACAAACCCTTGGGAGAGTTGGACACAATTATTGGTTACTTCATTTTAGTTATTTGATATGAATTGATAAGATTAAATGATTAAATGCAATAAATAGGTCTAAAGATGAAAAATTGATAATAATAAACATAAATAGTAAGCTATAGAACATATATGAAGACTCTTAGAACATATCTAGAAATGGGAATCAGACAAGGAACCCATGTCTACAATTTGAGCCTGAAAGTGTTGGACTATGTGGCTAGGTGTCCTATTCATGAAAGTGTTTGATGCAAATATTGGGAACAAATGAACGAGATAAAAATGTCACTAAGATTATCTCCCTAAAAAATTGTTAAAAAAAGTGTTGGATACTTAAGACTTTCCTGAAACGTGCAGAGTTTTCTACTTCTTCAAAGTCTGGATCTCTTTGTCTTAGGCTACACTTTTTGAATCTATAATCCTTCTATATCAAATTTGAAACCTACACACACAAGAAGAAAATGGTGTTAGGTTTATAGGGGTTTTCCTAGATCAAGCCCCGGGTTCGGAATCAATGTTATAATGACGATAAAAAGAAAACGAGAGATTACTCTTGTAGGGTAGATGCTAGATATAAAATAAAATAATAAATTGAAATGGTTATACCTTTCATAATTCCTTTCCCTGAAGTCTTCAAGAAAGGTTGATGTTGTTAGGTGGAAGATCGTGCATGCCTTCACAAAAACTTGATCATGAATGTCATCTTGAATACTTGAAATTCTAAATACTTGACCTCTCCTTTACTTCCTTGAAGATACTTGATTGATCGTTCACTTGAAATTGAATTGAAAACTTTTGGAGAGATGAGAGATGTTTCAAATGAGGGGATATGAATTGCTTTTGTAAGTTCAACCTCACTAAACATGTTAATTTTTTTGAAAAAAGGCCAACATTGGGAGCATTTTCTTGCTCATCTTTTTTGACCATTAAAGGGTTCAAATTTGAGCCCCCTTTGGTTGGACTATGGCACTAGGAACCATAGTCAAGTCCTCTTGATTTGAAATAAGGTCAGAGAGAGAGCAAGGTACTAAGGCCTCACAAGCAAAATCAAGTATAATTAGGATCAAGGAAGGAGAAATACCAAAGTGAGCCCCAAATGAGTATAAAATTGTATGAGGATACAATTTATGAAATTACATTTATCCCCCACTTTTGTAGGAGTACATGATCTTGTGCTCATACTCTTGCTAAAGTATAGGATAACATCAAAAAAAATTCTCCAAGACATTAAAGAGACAAGAAACACAAGCCCGCAAGGACTTAGGATCTCATTGTTCTAAAACATCAAGACAAAAGGAGCAGCAATGATAAAAAAAACATGGAGCATGCGAGAAAAGAGAGAGAGATGTTTTCTAGGTCTAGTAAGGAGGTGCTTACTATGTGCCATATGAGAAGAGAGAAAGGGAAGAGACATGGTCTAGTAAGGAGTTGCTTACTAAGGAGTTTCCTTCATTACCTTGCATCAATAGAGCAACAAGGGTAATCCAAAGAGATTAACAAAATATAAAGAGGCACCATGCATCACATTATGGAAAACACATTACATTCAAGCAAACACACAAAATAATCTATTGCAAATGTGAAGCTAATCTAGCAAATCATTCACTTCCCAATCTTGGTCAACATCTTTTAGAGAAGGTGGAAAAATATAGTAGAGAAAACACAACTAGTACGGTAGATGGAGCTATCACTAGTGACAAACAAGGACCATGCTCTAATGATGAATCTCTATGTGTGTCACTAGGAGCTAGAATTAAAGCTTTTGAAAATTGTTGACTTAATTTATGTCAAACCTAGTCATGCAAATTACCAATCTGAGAAGTCATCATGGCTAGTACCATGTTAGTCGCCACAATGAAGGATAAGAAGAGGAAAAGGTCGTGTGGGATGGCGGGGAAGAAGGAAATTTATTCTTTCTTCACCCCATGCAAAAGAAAGATAAAGGCAAAGCTAAATGCGGGATGGCAGGGGACAACCAAGTTCATTCTTCCCCGATACCCCGTGAGGATATGATTAGCATGAGAAACTATCGCGGGCTGACAAGACATGGAAAATTCATGCTTCCTTGTCACCTCGCGAGGGATTTCAAAGGGGCAAGGGGACCTCACAGGGTAACAAAAGCACAGGGAGATTGATGCTCCCCGCCATCTCGTGATGGAGGATAGGGGTGATATGGCGCAATCTCGACCATTTGATTTCATTAAAGGACCAGATCGACGAAAATGTTTTAAATTTTTGTTTAGCCCTTTGGAGGGTTTTGTGGTGCAATCTAAGGCATCCATCTGCATGCAGAAAGGAAGATCAAATGACCCAAATTCAAATTCCAGAAGGAGGTTAAAATTCAAATCTCTGTCAGGGGTGGTTGTCGACTCGATGGTCGACAATCAATTTTCAGGCCCAGTCAATAACCAAACCAAAATGAATTTAGCACAACCACTTAGGACCTCCGTCATTACTCCAAAAATGACCCTGGAAATGTTTCTAGATGCCACCTATGGCCATTAAATGCAGAATGAAGACTTTTTGCACTACAAGTGCACCCAGATGCATCGTCCACAAGAATTTCTCCCCCTTTTGCAGGGATTTTTGCTTCTTCCCAGTAAGGAGAAGATTTTTTGTAAACATCATTAGATCAGTCGGTTTGATCTGATCTTTTCTGATATTTTGTAACCTAACCCTAGTAGGGTTGCGGTTTCTAACTATAGTTCAATCTAAGTTATGCCTAAACTACAAAGCCAATTTTGTAACCTGTTTTCAAGATCTTCTTCCTTTTCTTTTACAGAAACTTATGGTTTTCTGCAACTGTAAAAATTGATTTGCCTTGCATTAATAGAATTAGCCTATTTTGCCTTCTTTCTATTTAAACAAGTTGTGTAATGTGTTTACCTTCTTGTTTCAATGCATTCTCTTTTGTTTCCTTAGTATTAAGTGACTGTGTTTATCCCTCTGTGGATGTTGTCTGTGAATTAACTTAATTCCTTTCTTCATCCTATAGAATTCCAACCTTCACTCATACTTAGGGAGCTAATTAGGATAGAAATTTGTGCATACTTGGGGTAGTTTTCTTGATGTTTTGTGCAGTTATAGGCAGGGGATATCAATTTCAATCTAGGTGCATCACCTTTTTCCCTTTGAAGCATTCTTTCTTCCCCCTTTCCCCCTCAAATCATTAGATTAGAATTTATATGTGCTAGGTTGGTCCAACACCTACACTCAGATTGATAAGGAAGTCGACCTTCTTCGGAGACTCAACCTCACACTATGCAAGGTCCCACATTTGGAGGTTGTTTCAATGTTTCACAAGGTTGATGAGCTCACGAGTTCATCAAGGGTGCAAAATTTTGTGACAACAGTTTCTGGCATGCCTGGTGAGACACACATTTCAACATATTTGCTAAGAATCTAGTGCTTCTCTTAGCAATCTTGCCTTTGGAGGCAATCAATCAATACACTTGGCAACTCTGAGGAAGGAATCCAATCTCTTGGTGATGACCAGTTGCTTCTTTCATGCCAAGAGCTCAAACTAGAGCATCTTCTAGAGGTAATTTCCAATACATTCAGCTTCCATATTCAAATTATAGGAGAAGAGAAGGTAGGCATTCTTTGTCACCTGTTAGGGGAACCCAAACAGAATAACCCATACCCCTAAGATCCCATTCTACCCCTCCTATTACAAGATTATCACAACCTAAAGGCCCTACCATTCATATCAATAGGTCACTATTTTCAATGGCAGTCCCTAGAACACATACATTTGTCACCTTTAATGGTGGCAGCCCCTTAGTTCTATCCTAAAAGAATGATATCCTAGTTGCAACCCTAAAAGCTATACCATTCTTTATTTGGGAAAGCGGTGTCACCTTGAATGAACACATTTAGGATGTAGCAAGTATATGCATGGTAATGAAAGGGTCACACTTAAGCTTAACTTCTTAATCGAGTTCACAATATTATTGTTTGCTTTGTGCTACATATATCATCAATAGCAATAAAATCTCTATCATTATGCTTTACAATATTGGTAGAGTGAGAAGGCAAAGGATTGGTAAACATTTATTGTAAATTTTGATTAGGAGGCACCACAAATTTATGTCCTTTACCATTTACACCATCCACTACTATAGTATTAGAATTATGATCATGTGGATTGACAAGCTTTTTGTGAAACCTTGCTCATCTTATTGAACTGTTCGTTTCTTTCTTATTTTTCTAGTTGCTTAGGAAGCATACAAGTCAAAATAATGTAAAAGATGAACCAATATGTTAACAATTGAGAGTTCAGTCTCAAGAATATTTTGCCCTATTTTAGATTTTTTAGATAGCTTTCACTCTTAAAGTTTAAATCAAGCATTATGTAAAGAGAGAAAAGATGGTAGTATGGTTTCATTCTAAGTTGATATTAAAGGGAGATATCAAATATTTAAGATTGCAATAATTTAGACCATTCTTCGACACAAAAGTTTAAACCTCATGTTTCTCAGACACAAAAATTCAAGCCTCATGTGAGATGGGCTTATAGGAAAGCCTAGGAAGTGCCTATCCCATCATGATTTTCTAGACTTGAATATTGAAAGTTCCAATAAAATTTATAATAATGATATGGGATTTTTTCTTGTGTTTATTTTCCCTGCACTTCATTTTGAAGGCCATGAAAATTAAAAAGTATCCACATGATAAATACAAACAAGATTCACACTCTATTAGGGTCTACTTCTGCAAATTTGTATGAAATTGACCCTGATATGCTTTTCACACATGGTATAAATTAAAAACCAAATATCTACATCAAGAAGGTCACAATAATATACGTGTGAATTTCTCCAATACTCTTTGAACATGGATGGCCTAGTTCATTATGATTATTTGAAGTTTTTGATATTATTTTGACTTGCAATGGTTGAAATAAGAGTACAATGAAATGTTGTCCATAGTTTATGGTTTTGATTGGGTATATTTTTTTTCTTACATGATCAAAACCAAAACCACTACGCACAACAATATTATGGACTGTGAAAACCATATGCAATACAATAAAATTATTAAAAAATATATTTAAATAATTATAGATATCATAATTATTATTTTAATAAAGACTATTGAATTAAGTGAATCAGGACGATACATCAAACAAAGGGGAAAGGATGTCACAACCTCCACCTTTAATTATCTATGATGTTCTTTTAAATTGTGGTAATTTGTTTGGAACTGGACTAATGAAATTAAACTAGTCAAATGAATGATAATTCATATGGTAGTTTGCATATTTATTAAAACTAAGTTAACTTGTTTATTTGGCGATAGGCTATATTGCTTGGGGTTTTCACACAAAACCTATCTCACGCAAGAATTCCATTTCTAAAAAAACTTTCAGACGATCAGAAAATTGATCTTTTAGGAGGATACAAATAAGACTGGTATTCAATCAATATTCCTTACCTCATGCCTAAAACCAATTCTTGACTCACATTTAATATCCATCATATCAGATAAAGGTTTATTTTCCTTTCCTGTACAGAGCAATTGGACTGAAACTAATTTTTTAATGACAGAGTGAATGCACGTCAGAGGTTTTCAAGGGTTTCTTTGATATCTTTTCATGGGTTCACATGGGGATAAGAAATTTAAGGTATGGTCGGTGTAAAAGCTATAAAAAACAAAAGAGTCTATTTGTCCTTCCTCTTTGTTACCATGACCAAGGAGTTTCTCTCATAAGGTCACACATATGTAGGGATGGTTTTAATATAAGGAATATAATCTTTAGGTAGCATCTAGTTGTTGCTTATTTTTTAAGTTGTTTATGAGTTATTTGTTTACAGGGTCAACAATCTTGTTTTGTTGTTTTAAATATCAAAAACATCTAACTGTTGCATTGCATATTCCACAAAGTAATATTATGCCGACTTCATAATTTGTGTAACACAATGACACACTTAGTAATGCATGTGCTTAGCTTGGGTTCCATATATCTTGTGAACTAGATCCATTGTCATCACCAAATTCATGCTAGTAAATATTTTTCGGTTTGCTTTTTAAATATTGACTTTGTTATACTTAGATTGTGTAAATTATGATACACACTTCTAGAGAAATCAATAGCGGCATGGTAATTGTTTGAACAACAAAATAACTCTTGATAGCGAACTCATTATGGTAATCGAAAATCTTTAGTGAATTCAATAAGAGATCAATAAAGTAGGCAAAATGTATTCTTGCAGGTTTTAATTTTTTTTTTTAAATTGAAAATCTCCTTTTGATTATTTGGTTAAATTTACTTGTGAAGTGAAGTGTTTCCATTTACATGACACAATTGTTTGGTAAATTTCCACTACTTTATCAATTGATCATAACCAATTCTATATACAATTCAAGTAGGGTTTATGCTATTATAATCTATGTTTATTGTAAACTGAATAGTTTTATTACAAAGTAAGTGACAAAGTATTACAACTAATGCAAAAATATAATGAGATACAAGTTTTTGGTGATGCATCTCTAATCTCTTATTGACTTATATATACACATACACATTTATATGTATATGTATATATGTACACACACACACACATATGTATGTATGTATGTATGTCACTCTTCAACCACACATATGCTTTGCAATGTTTGTTTGTTTTTCCTTATTGATTTGTAATTGATTATCAAATGAATTCAAGCAATGGCATGAATTTCTCAATTTATGCATGGTAAAGAGGTAGTAGAAAAAATGTGCTTGGATGATTTGTTAAGCATGGTAAGATATCATCCCTATATGTTTCATCATTTCCCTCTTGGGCTTGCAATTTCAATGTTCTCATTCGTTAGTTGGGTTATAGGTTCCATTCACATCATGGTCTTTCATGTTGCTTATTCCCATTAAGCAATTTCAATGTGGAAATCTACCTCATCTCTTGCCCAAATTTATTTTCCCCTTGTCACTGGTTTTTACTTTCACTCTACTTCATTTTAGAAGCAATCCTCCTTGGAGTTTGTTTGCATCTTTTTTGCATTATTTTCTTTCATTCCATTAAATTTCATAATATTCTCATTGTGAAAATTTGATTTCTACCATTTTCTTATGATAAATTGGGCACAAACCAATTTAGTAGTATACATAAAGTTTCATTTTAATTGAAATGTTTTAGTAAAATGTATTGTGCTCAAAGAATTTGTTTTCAACATGTGTATAGAGCTCAAGCTCACCTTTGTTTATTTTGTAGAGAAATTACCACTACAACTCAAAGAAGTCTTAGAATGTATTGTGCTCAAATAATCCATTCTCATCATATGAATAAAGGTCAAGCCCATTTTTTTTTTCCTTCCTCTTATTCATCTACCATACTACAAAGAACTCATGTCTCTTATCATGGAATGTAAATTGAAATGAAGAGTTGAAATTTATGCACTTAGATTTAATTAAATTCTATGTGACACTTGACAACACTTATCACTCTTTTAAGAAAACATCCACCCCTACAAGCAAACCCAAGGAAAACCCAAACCTCAAGCCATAAAAGAAAAAGGACAATTACTTCTGAACAATTTGATTTTAAATGATAGATGACAATTATGCTCCACTGAGCATCCTACCCAATAGTTATTCAAGTATAGTTCTTCCATTTTTGAGACATTGTCTCATATTAGCATGCTAATAAACATTTTTTGAAGATTCTATAAAATCTTTGGCTTCTCTATTGACCCAATGCTACTTTTAAATTTATAAGACATTTTATATAAATTGAAACTAACATTAGCATTGCACCTCCATTATAACCTTGGTGTAAAATTTCCAAGTCATTAACCAAAACAATCAAACCACTAGAACCATGAAGCATATTGCATAGAGAGAAATGATAACTTAAAGATGAATCATCAATCTAAAGTCAAGATTGTATTTTGAAATTGTTTACACAAAAAATATTATTCTATACATAAGATATTGTAAATGAAATTAGTGTATTTTTATGCATATACAAAATTATACTCTATAATCTATTAACTTGTATATGATTTTCTATTGACATAACCCTAACACCTTTCGATATCACAAATTATTAATGATATTTATTTTACTCCATGTCACCTAATTAGGATTCTTACATAACTTCATGTGCTCTCACCTTCCCACAACATGTAAAACAAGAAGAGAGAAGAGTAAATATCGACTAAGAGATTTCATGAAAAAAGAGTATGTTGGCAATTGATACTCATCGGGTGGATACCAATGCATGGATAATGGATTAGGGTTGTTATTTATGGCAACTCTCCATGGAAATCCTATCTGGTAGTTATGGATTTTGGTAACCGACAAAATGAGTGGTTCGGTAATCTGTCACCGGTATTTCAAGATAGCAAAGCACTTTTGGTCCAGAATCTTTGCGGTGATTTCGGTGGTCAGATTCGTGCATGGGATGATAGGGCCAACATGTAGAATTAATTTTGACATCATTTGGTTGATCCACATATGTTTTAGAGATCTATTTTAAGTCGACACTTGGCTACACATTACATTGCATAATATGAATGGCCGACTTGATGAATGTTTCATTTTGTGATTGCGGATATATATGCCCGGTGTAGAAGATCTTTTTGGGTGTGATGTGAGCGAGTAGTGATCGAGAAACATGTTTGGCGTAGTTTCACATGCGCACTCTTGATCTGGTAGCTGACTGAGAAGCAGAACAGGGTAGAGTTGGTTACAGTAAGACCTTTTGCACTTAACCCAAACTCATCCAAGCATTGTTTGATGCTATTTTGGAGCTCAATAATTGTAGTTATCATTATAAATGATCTGCAACTCAGTGTGACTTCCATATTATAATTGAACCTTTGTTTCTAGGCAGCGTGCATGAATGTAAGTCCATTCACCTTATGTAATATTTATGTACTCCTAATCACAGTATATGAATATTGTGGGTTTCAATCCCACCATGGTTTTTCCCTTTCTTGGTTTCCACATAAAAATCTTGGTGTTATGATTTTGTGGGTGATTATCTTGTGTTCCTGCATTTTACTTTCTTGCATTTGCTTCTAGTGGTCTAAGAATAAGTTTGAAAATTTATTTACTGGTAGAACACTGATTCACCCCCCACCTCTCAGTGTTCCTTGATTCCAACAATCGGTATTAGAGCCTAGTTCCTTTGAGGAAGCCTAACCGCTTGAGGAAGGTCTGAGAGATTGAATCAATGGACTTCGGTTTGCAGAGACAACTTTGTGTGGCACTTCAGGATCTTGATGCAGCAAGAAATGAAATAAGTTCCTTAAAGAGAAACTTGAGTGAAGTTGAAGACTTCATTAGTGATTTGAAAGATCAAGTCAACACCTCAAGAGACAAGAGAAAAGAGCTGAAGGAGAAACAAGAGCAAATCATTGAAGACCAAAGCAAAACTGAGGAATGTGAAAAGCTTGCTAGAGAGAATGTTGTATTGAAGAATGAGATGCAATCCATTGTGATGAAGCTGACTAAGGAGATTGAAGACCGGAAGAAGAATTAAGAAAGTTTGACTCAATCATTGAATGACAGATTAGATGAATGCTTCAGGCTTACCTATGAGAATGATCAGTTGAAGCATGAGTTGACACAATCAAGGAATGATGGTTAAGAACTTGAAAGACATATTGTTGCCCTAAGAGATGAACTTGCAACTGTAAATGAATACAAAGACAAATTTAATGCTAGCTCAGCAAGGTTAGATGAGATGCTGGATAGTCAAAGACATGGAAAAGACATGATAGGACTTGGATATGAGAAAGGAGAATCCTCCAGTTTTGGACAAAGTGATGCAAAGCCTAATCATCAGAAGAGCAAGAATACTCCGGTAAGACAACCTAATGCCTATAAATTCAATGGTAGATGTTATACTTGCAATAAATTTGGTCATATGGAAAATCAGTGCAGAAGTAGGGTGAGTAATGGAATGAATAATGTGAATAATGGTCCTACCTTTACCAGTTAGTGTTTCATATGCAATAATTTTGGTCACAAGTCAAACATGTGCAGAGCAGTAATGAATAATTTTCAGAACAAGAGATGCTATGCTTGTGGGATGTTTGGACATATCTCTAACCAATGCAAGATGAGACCAAATCAGATGAATTTCAGACCTATGCAGAGAAATATTGTTTGTCGTGCATTCAACAAGTCTAGTCACATTGTAAAGTATTGCAGAAGCAAGAA
Organism: Cryptomeria japonica; assembly: GCF_030272615.1. Lineage (NCBI taxonomy): Eukaryota > Viridiplantae > Streptophyta > Pinopsida > Cupressales > Cupressaceae > Cryptomeria > Cryptomeria japonica. The sequence goes on from NC_081407.1 coordinate 387,539,736, forward strand.
TATGATCAAGAATGCTCTGGTAGACAAGAACAAAGTTGATGAAAAAGGCAATGCAAAGGTAGAAGAGATTAGGAACAAGCATGAGAAGATGTGGTTCAAGACAGATGAATCCAAGGCAGCTAGTGGATCTGCACTTGAATCTGGTGCAAGACCTTTATTTAGTAACTAAGGCATTTGGTCTTAGGAGGTGGCATCTTCATGCAAAATATTGCAGAACCCACTAAAGAGATATGTGATCGATTAAGGTTGATTGCAGATACTTGGAGATTATTATCCACAATTCATCATACCGATCTTGGAATCTCATAGATTGGATTATGCTGAACAAGGCATCTGGTTGAAGTTTACAATTGTATTTATTTCAACTTAAAGTTAGGGTTTGCAAAGTTAAAAAGGGCAAAGTATGAATCATTTCTCACATTGCGAGCAAAGAGTTGAAGTTGTAGAAAAAGGCAAACCAAATTTCAAGGAGATCAGAAGGCTTGAGGTGATCCAACAAGAAGTTCTTGTGCATCCGAAGGAAGAAAAATGTATTTACCAAAGCGTGTTCATCCTTTGAACCCCAAATTTCTTGAAATGACGTCTTCTTCTGTTGAGGCACTTTTTGTAGTAGAAATTTTTGAACGAGCAAGGCCACAATTCAAAAGACATACATTTAAATATGTCGAGGATGATCCCAATGGTGTTTTTTCATCTGTGCGATACATAGTTCTACACGTTGATGATGTTAGGGCATACATTCATTGCACAATTGAGGAAACTGGAAGTAAGGAGATCTTAACCTTGTATATTGAACATAGAATGGATGAAGTTGGAAACCCCAAATCATACTATGCATAGTTATAGAAGAAGGGTTTCATGCAATTTGTTCATTTTCCAACGCTTGATGAAGATGAATGGGTAAGATATATTTTGAGTTGTGTCCATGATGAATTCATATGGCTGGACAAACCTTATAAGATAACCAAGAAGGTCGTTCATGCAGTCACATGTCTGCACTAAACCAGTGGAAAACCTAATTTGAGGAAGGTAACAAATCCAACCACCACAAAACTAATCGATGCTCAATATGACAAGTCAATGACGATTGATGATATCTTAGAGCATGATGTCAAATTTGCATCAATGTTTATTGGGTACAAAGTTTATCAGTCTAGCAGGTTGAATTTCATCTTCGGTACTGCAATACATGCATCTTATCAGATGGTGAAAGAGGATATGCAGTATGACTTGTGCATAGTTTTTCTTGAAGATCTCCTGAGCAATTTGAAGAAAATCGAATCAGATAAGAAGCATGTTTTCAAATTCGGTTCATTGATTGTCTATCTAGCACTATACTTCATGAATGAAATCCTCGGGACAGGCAAGGTCCAATGGGCATTTGACTTACTAGTAGCTACTCAGATCAGACAAGGTCTACAAAGATTGAGAAATAAAGAGAATCGGATAACTGGCCTATGGATTTTCTTCAAAAATTTCCAAGGCAAAATGAAGAATAGGGAAAGGATCCCTAAGGAAGTAGTGGTCAAATATGAAGATACTATTTGTTTCATGGTTGACAAGAACCAATGCCATATGGAGGCAGTAGAGCCAAGGACAATATGGATAATGCCAATGGGCTATGAGGTTGATGCTCAAACTCTTGAAGGCTATGCTCAATATCTTTTGAGAAAAACGGTTGACCCTCAAGAAGCAAAATTTGGCACATTCAAAGAAAAAGATATGGAATTGCATAAGAAGTTCACTCTGCCTGAAAGGAAAAGAAAGGCAACAAGAATGGCCGAGGCAGTGGCTAAGAAAATGGGCTTTACAAGAGAAGCTATTAAGAAATCCAAGGAGAAGAAGGCTCAGATGGAAGCAGAGGAGAAATCAAAAAAGCCTAAGACTGAACCGGTTTCCTCCAAGACAAAGCCTAAGGAGACTAAGTCTTCTCCTACTCTGGTGAAGTCATCTCCTCAATCAACAACTCAAAGCTCATCTAACAAAAGAAGAAACTAAAAATAAATTATGTCGTTGTATCTCCCATTGCATCTGAGACAAAGTCAGATGAGGAAGCCAAGAAAGAAAAAAAGAAAGGAGAATTTGTCAGAGTGGTTAGGAAACCACAATCTGGTGGTGCCCAACAAAGCAAGAAGACAAAATCAGAACCTTCTCTATCTGGTAGGCCAAAAAGAGGAAGAAAGCTAAGGAAAGATCTTGATGAAGGTCTTGAATCCGACAAGGTGGAAGGTAAATATACCATCATTCCCCTATTGCCTGCAAAATAATTGATTGATGATATAGTTAATAATCATAATCTCAAGACTATTAGTACATACTATGAAAATATTGATGAGAATGATCAGAGGGCAATTGAGGAAGCTATTGTGTTGCATTTGCGTAACTTCAACAAATCATTAATTGAGTTAGAACTTAGCATTCCAAAAGATCTATATAACATTCTTGATGCTAAAAGGCTAATTGCAAGCCGAGAAGATAAGGAAATGAAAGAACGTGAATTGATCAATATTAGTGCTTGTATCTCACAAGAATAAGTTGATAGACTCATGGAGAAAGCCAAAAAGAAGGAATTCTGAAGCAAAAACAGAGTAAATAGGCTTATGGTTGGTAGGGTTGAGGAAGTCAAAAAAGAAACTGAAGAGATATGAAAAAAATTCTTAAAGAACAATTAGTTTCCAATCAACCCCAAGTATGATGATGACTCACAGAAGGAAGATACTTCCCCTCCAAAAGTACAGGCAGGTGCTCTAGATAATCAAAAGGATGAAATTCAAACAAAGGCCAATCCAGAAGATCAAGCCAATATAACCCTTGATGCAAAGGATGGTCAAAATCCTCTGGTTGACAAGGAAAACCCGGAGATGGTGGAAGGGAAAGTTGAAGAGGCCAAAGAGACACCAAAAGATGATACTACACCAAGTGGTGCCACTGGTGCAAAGGTTGAAGAGGAAGATAAAGGAAAAAGAGATGTGAAAGAAAAAGAAAAGGATAAAGAAGAAGCACATACTTAGCAGGAACTGGATCAAGAAAAAGATGCAAGAAACGAGGAATTAGAGAAGGACAAGGTATTGGATAAGGCCGAAGAGGTGAATAAGGGAAAGCGAAAAATTGATGATGTCCTGGTGATCATGGCAATTGACACACTGAAGGACAAAGAGAAAAGGATTTTCCCACAAATCTCCATCATTTTTTATGAACCTCTTGACATTGGATAGATGTCTTCGGCTGAAAGGTTGATGGTTGCTACAATAGTTTAGGCTCAAGCTAGTCAGGACTTGGTTATGTAAGAGAGTGAGGACAAAAATTTGATTGAGATGACTATAAGTATTTTGCAAAAGGTGGTATTAAAACTGCAATTGGATCCAAATTCTAACCCCTTCGACAAGGTGTTACAATTGATCAACAATATTAGTACCAATTTTGAGTCATTGGAGAAGGAAACCACCAAGAAAGTATTGGAAAGATTCAAGGAGTTGTGTATGCAGACATTCCAGAAGATGATTGAAGATGACAGGGTCAGATTGAACAAAGGACTGCAGACAATCTTTGAGGCATTGAGTGAAGGAGGAAAAATATATAAGTCATGGCTCATATTTCCCAAATTCACATTAGATATAGACAAGCAGATCATTGTTTGCCAAGGTAAGCTTGATGGTATATCTCAACCGTTTCATTCCAAGGTAGCCCTTACTAGCAATGTAGAAGGACAAGTGATGGCTCTAATTGATCAAGTCTCAAGCCTAAATACAAAAAAGGATATAATACTGAGGCGGGTTGTTGAACTCTGGAACCTTATTGCCCCCTCAGATGGACACCATGCTAACCAACAAAGTAGATTGCATGAAGACAATAGCACAACTAGTTCCGAAAAACTTGAAAGATGTGGAGATATATGCTCTTGTTTTTAGTGCTTTCATTATAGTTTTGGACAACTTGAAGAATGGGTGGGATACCTACTTAGGATTTTTGAAGACCCTTTTTGCAAATATCTTCAAGTATGTATAGAATATATCTGATATAACCCTTGTATATAAGTTTTTGTGCAGCACCCCAACTTTGGCATTGTTGTCAAAGGGGGAGAGTAGAGTGAAAAATGTACAAAGAATGATACAAGTTTTTGGTTGATACAAGTTTTTGAGTTTTTGGTCTAAGGGGGAGCCTTAGAAATTTTGATCCGGTATACAGGTTGACTCAACACTTAGTCATTTTTCATGAGTGTTTCTATCAATGCCAAAGGGGGAGATTGTTGGCAAGTGACACTCATCCGGTGGATACCAATGCATGGATAATGGATTAGGATTGTCATTGATGGCAACTCTCCATGGAAATCCTATCTGGTAGTTATGGATTTTGGTAACCGACAGAGTGAGTGGTCGGGTAATCTGTCACCGATATTTCAGAATAACATAGCACTTTTGCTCCAGAATCTTTGCAGTGATTTCCGTGGTCAGATTCATGCATGAGATGATAGGGCCGACATGTAGAAATCATTTTGACATCATTTGGTTGATCCGCATATGTTTTAGATACTCGGTCTAACCTGACACTTGGTTACATGTTACATTACATGATATGGATGGTTGACTTGATGAATGTTTCATTTTTTGATTGCGGATATATATGACTGACGTAGAAGATCATTTTGGGTGTGATGTGAATGAGTATTGATCGAGAAACATATTTGGTGCAGTTTCACATGCGCACTCTTGATCCGGTAGCTAACTAATAAGTAGAACATGGCAGAGTTGTAGAGCAGTTACAGTCAGTCCTTTTGCATTTAATCAGAACTCATCCAAGTATTGTTTGATGCTATTTTGGAGTTCAATCATTGTAGTTATCATTGTAAATGATTTGTAAGTCAGTTTGACTTCCATATTATAATTGAACCTTTGGTTCTAGGCAGTGTGCCTAAATGCAAGTGCATTCACCTTATGTAATATTTATGTACTCCTGATCACAGTATATGAATATTGTGGGTTCCAATCCCACCATGTTTTTTCCCTTTCCGGGTTTCCACGTAAAAATATTGGTGTTATGATTTTGGGGTTGATTATCTTGTGTTCCTGCATTTTACTTTGTTGCATTTGCTTCTAGTGGTCCGAGAATAAGTTTGGAAAATTATTTACCGGTAGAACATTGATTCACCCCCCCTTCTCAATGTTCCTTGACTCCGACAGAGTACCCCACGTAACCTGTTGAAGTAGAGTTGAGTTCAGATTTGATTCCTAAGCAGTGTGAAGATAAGATGAAACCGTGGTAGGAAGAGTGAAACAAAACTTGACCACATCACTTAGAGAAATCCAAAATAAATTCACCTTCAGAGGTCCATCTTCCACGTCACCTAGATGACTGAAACAATTCAACTCGACTCTTCTCATGCTCTAACAAGTTATTGGCAACTTGAACTCACTTTAATGGAGACATGGGAAAGACCTACTTCAGTCACCTCTCCACTCAGCTACCACGTCTTTAAGTCTAGCTGCAACTACTATATTCTTTGTGCATGAATGAAGGGAAATGAATCAGTTGAATATGGTCTAGGAATGAAATAAATCGGTTTAGAATGGAAGCGTTCGAGGACAGATGACTTAAATTGCACACATTAAGCTTTGATTTCTAGGCTTAAAAGTATTAAAAACTCAAAGTTGACTATCATTCTCTAGGCTTAATATTTTGCTTAGTGTGTGTGATTAAAGACTCGTCATTGGAAGATTAAAACCGCTATTCAATCTCTAGAATACATCAAGATCATTATCTATTATATATTATAAATATGTTTGGTGCATTCTAGACGCTAGATAGTCATTCTGCAATATCAGGATATCATTATTCATTATATATTAGAGATATGTTTGGTGTATTATAGACATTAGATAACCATTATTGAAGAATATGAGAGTGATGCCTTTGCCATTCTAATGTAATTCGATTTTGCCGCCACAAGGGACCGAATTGCCATCCATAGGAAAGGTCAATAGATAGAAGGGTCTACTTAATGTTTTCTCACGGTTTTAGAAATGTTGGGGAATCTCTTTGATCGACATCAATCCTTCTAACCTCAATGAAGGAGTGAGCCACAAAGGAGAATCTTTCTATCATAGTAGATTTGAAATGAATGCTGATTTTTACAGATCTATGTGCATACAAGCTATAATGGTCTTCTTAATTTCTTTATGCTACTATAGATTAGGTTAAGCATTATTAAGTACCATTAGTTATTAGAAACCTTAATAAGAACTCTTCCTTTATCAAGATCTTGATAGACCACAAGAAAATCATAGTAGATGAACTCATGGCTTAGGCTTACAATTTGAGGTCTCAATTACTTAGTGTAGCATTACTATCAATTAGAATTTTTAGTCAGTTATTTATTATTCTATGATTAAACACAAAGACTTAACACTGCTACTTACATTCCCATGTTAATGAAGTACGATTTAATTGATAAAATTCATTGGGATCCAAGATTATAGAATAGTCATGGTTAAGTTGGTATCAAGGTTGTATTGATAAACGATCTTAATACAAGCAAATAGATGGTCTACATGCATAGTACTATGCTTTGTGATATGTGTTAATCTTCTCAATGAGATAATTAGATGATCTGAAGTTTCCATCTCTCACACCATGGCCCATACTTATATAGTTCAGTAAGAAACTTATAGGATAATCACAACTTGGACTACCATTAGATTGCAAGATTCATTAGTCCTAATATTTTATTATAGTAAAAGAACTTAGATGAAATAATAATTGCTTTTATGTATCCATAGAAATCAAATCACTTCTTAGAATATATTGGATGCACACTCTCTTCATAAGAATAATAGGCGGAAAAAGCATTAGAAGAAACATGAATAGGTTCTAATAAATAATCACTTATGAGATACCTAGTAACAATGATGTGTAAGTAAAATGAGATATATTCTTAAACCATAAAAGATAGTAGAAACACTTTAGTTAGATAAGGATTTCAAGTATTTGATAATTTACTACAAAGATTTATAGACTTGTTAAATTAATTAAGAATAAGTCAACAAAAGATTGCGTGAGAATGACTATTTCGTTTACATTGTTAGTTCCTTCCATTAAGAATTATAACCTTAAAAAGTGTGAGTTTTTGTCTCGCTCTCCTATATAAAATTACTAAATCAAAACAAACAACTAGTTCTTGAACAATACATAAATTATGAATAATTAAGTTGGAGTCACTGACTTTGATTATTTTATTTAACCTACTCTTTAGTGTATTATTAAGCCTTTAAGAATGATCAAGTAAATATGTAAAACCACCAATATGGCAATATGATATTGAATCAATTGATAGCATTTACCATTTGCTAGTTTTATCTTTCCATGAAATGAAAATTGATTAGAGTGATTCCTTTGTATGAGAATGTACATTGATATTGAAGTAATTGATACCATCACATTATTTTCAAATCTTGTATTTATATTTCTTTTCTTTTCCAATGAAGCATTCATCTTTACATTTTGTTTTAGTTGTATTCTCTTTTTATGTTGATTAGTAAACCTAATTCAAGAGGACGAAACTTAGAAAACCTAGTAGCGTTTTGAATAAATGATGCCTTTGGCTCATGCTTACGGGTAATGTCATCGTGATTGAGCTATTGTTGTTGGCAATATAACAAGGATATTGAGAAGGTTGTTGATGATTATGGACATAACTGATTAAAGATGTTTTACTGTCTTGATATTATTATTTTGGCATTGATGTCAAGAAATTGATTTTCTAATTCAGTATGATGTTGCTATATCTTAAGAAATATGATATGAAGATTATAAAGAAGTCGGTAAAGATACAGGAAAGAATATGATGAATAAAGGGATAAGTTATTCAATGGGCAACTCTATCGAGTTAGACAATGATGAGATCTTGATGTTTTAGATTTTTTTAACATCATACATATGTTGTGAAATGTAAAGGTTAATACTACACTATGTTATCAGGCAAAGAACCTAGTCGGTAAACCCTAAGGTTATCGTAGTCAGTTAATGAAGACAAAATGTCTACCGAGTAAAGTTTAGTATTCACCGAGTTGTAACCGAGCTATAACAGAATGCATTAAATGTTTACATGTGATATTTTATGAAAGAAGTTGATGAGCTGGAGCGGATCAATGATTGGCAAGCCGTGGAAGAAGTTTGTTAACAAATCTAAGGCAATGGAAAGTCGGCAAGAAGATCTACAGCTCATATTGAACCGCATTACCCTAACACAAGTTCCAAGATGATTGTGCAAGTTCCGAGGTAGGGTAAAACATTTTTTATATTGTAAGATACAATGAACCTGGACAAGATTGAAGATCTGATGGCTATGATTGATCATGGGAAATGTGATCAAGGAGATTAAGCGGTTAGATGATTGTTTATAAATATGGAACTGTTGATAAACAGTGTATGCGGGCAAGTGTAAGCACAGGGATGCTACATAGTGATCACCAAGCACAGAAGCTTGAAGACCTGTTGAAATAACAGAGTATTGATGCCCAGCAAATAGACAAGAATAGTTCTATGTCTAGATTGTGTTGAACAAATAAGAATCTGCTTTAGCATTTTAGATGTAAAGTTGCAGATAGATTGTATTACTGTTAGCTTGTGAAAGTAAGAGGAAATCTCTTAACCGAGTGGACTTAACAGTCTTATTAGTAAATCCTCTAACAAGGTGACATTCTAAATGAGTGTTTGAAATCCTTTGACAAGGTCACTTCTAACAAAGTGAAGATCCTAATAGATCTGAGGGAAATCCCTTAACCGGGTCACATCTAGCAATGTGTTTTGTAATCTTTAATAGGATTGGCTTTTAACCAAGCATACTCTAGAAGAGTATATTTCTTAGTGGGTCCGAAATCCCACAGTGGTTTTTCCCTATTTGGGTTTCCATGTTAAATCTAGTGTTATGAGGTTTATATTGTTCATATGCTTTTGAGTTTGCATGTTTGACAGTTTTTATTCTATGACTGATATATGTTACTGAGGTTGAATCTAATGATTTCATTGATGATTACGTTTGTATGATTCACACCCCCCCCTCTCATCTTGATTGGCTATTGGATTTGTACTTATATTAAGTATCAGAACTATCAATTGGTATCAGAGCCTTGGACTCCAAAAGGAAAGTTTAAAGGCACTTGAGTTAAAGATCCAAAGATGTATAAGAGGGATGCACCTAAGCTGAATAAGTCAAGTTTCTCTACATGGCAGAAAAGGATGAAGCTACATCTATCAGGAGTTGGAGAATATGCTATATACTATCTGGAGAATGATTTTGTTACACCGAGCACCTATCCATTGACTATGGAAGAGATAAAGGCAAAGCAAGAACACATTCAAGCAATGATTGAAATAACATCAGCATTGACTGATTCTGAGTTTAATGATCTAGAAGGCTGCAATGATGCGAAGGCTATGTGGACTAAGCTCATATTTGTATATGGAGGAGATGAACATGTTCAAAGAGAAAAAGTTGATAGTCTAAGAGGACAACTTGAATCTATGAGGATGAATGAAGGTGAAAACATAACCCAGTACAGTACAAGACTAAAGGAGATTGTAAATCAAATCAAGGGAGCAGGAGGAATTGTTGAAGAAAAGGATGTGACAAGTAAGTTGTTAAGAACCCTTCTACCTACTTATGCAATCCGAGTCTCTGCAATCAATGAATTGAGGTCTATACCTAATATGCCAGTTTCCTTGGATGCTACTATTGGTAAGCTACATGCATTTGAGTTAAGTAATTTTGATAACAGTGGGTCATCAGTAAATAAAGTTGAATCTGCATTTAGTTCTTTTCATCTGAATGAATCTAATGATTACAATGAAAGAAAGTATAAGTACTCTGGAGGAGATCATAGTGGAGCAAGTGAAAGATTTCAGAAGAACATGGAGGAGGTACACAAACTGTATGAAGAAATCAGAAAGCAAGAAGAGTTTGAAGCACTATTGGCCAAAAGGTTACCAAAAGGCAAAGGTAAGTATAAGGGAAAACTACCCTTGAAATGTTTTAATTGTGATAAGATTGGACATATGGCTTCTAACTGTCCTGACAAAGATTTCACTGAAAAGAGAGATTACTGAGATGACAGACAAAAAGATAATCATTACAGAGGTCATCGAGACTTCAGAAGGAGAGATAGAAAGACCTCCTTAATTGCTGATGAGGAATCTGAAGATGATAAATTAGATGAGACTGATACAGAGGAAGTTGTTTATGTGGCTATCAAGGATAGATTAGATGAAGAAAGGTATGAAGAAAAAGCCCTAATAACTCACATAAACACTAATAATTCTTGGATTATAGATAGTGGATGCTCACATCATATGACAAGAGATAAACACAAGTTTGTTATGTTAGAAGATTATGATGGAGGCTATGTTAGATTTGGTAATGATGCACCATGTCCAGTAAGAGGTAAAGGATCCATAACACTTCTTGATAAAGCAAGATGCAATGATGTTTATTGGGTTGAAGGTTTGAAATATAATTTGTTGAGTGTAGCACAGCTAAACAACACAGGTTACCGAATAGAATTTCAGAAAGGAATTGTCAAAGTTCATGACAAAAATGGAAAGTTAGCTGCTATCAGGACACAAACAAAAGGTAATACATTTCACCTTGACTCTACTCACAACAAGTGCTTGCATGCAAAGATTGATAACACCTGGTTATGGCATAAAAGGTTTTGTCATGTTAATTTTGATAATCTGATCAAGTTAAGTAAGAAGCACAGAGTAAGAGGTCTACCGAGTCTTGAAAAACTTGAGAATGCTATGTGCCGAGGATGCCAAATGGGCAAGATGACAAGATCCATCTTTACAAGAAGACAACTGAAATGTCTTAGATCAGATAGAGGAGGAGAGTTCACATCTGATGAGTTCAACCTATTTTGCAATGATCATGGTATTAAAAGACAAGTCTCTACACTGAGGACTCCACAGCAGAATGGAATAGTTGAAAGAAGAAACAGATCTATTGTGGATTGTGCTAGAACATTGATGATTGAGAAGAAGGTTCCACAAAAATTTTGGAGAGAAGCAATGAGCACAGTTGTTTACACCTTGAACCGAGTTCAATTGAAGAAAGGTACTTTGAAGACACCTTATGAAATCTGGTATGGCAAGAAACCTAATGTAAGTCATTTTAAGATCTTTGGAAGCAAATGCTATGTTCATAAAGATGATAGAAATGGCAAGTTTGATCAGAAAAGTGAAGAAGGAACATTTCTAAGATATTCCTCTAGAAGCAAAGTATTCAAATGTCTGATCAAATCATCTAACAAAATAGTAGAAAGTGCAAATGTGAAAATTGACGAATTTGCAGAAAGAACTGATGACAGGGATTCCACAGAACCAGAAGACTATGATGAATTTGTCTATGTGCAATCGAAAAGTCCTACTGAGATAACTGTTGAAGGAAATGAGGAAGATATCCAGTTATCGAGTGATGAAGAGGATCATACAGAGCCTATCGAGCCTGTATTAGCCAAATAGGTCAGAAGACATCATGCACCAAGTCAGATTATAGGAGATAAGGATGATCCAGTGATGACAAGGAACAAACTGAGACAAAACACATGTTTGATATCTGAATTTGAACCAAGAATAGTAAAAGAGGCATTCAACAGTGAAGATTGGATAAATGCTATGACTGAAGAGATTGATCAAATCAAGAAGAATGACACATGGACACTAGTCCAAAGACCTAAGGACAAAAATGTAATCGGTACAAAGTGGATCTTCAGAAACAAGCTAAATGAGAAAGGAGAGGTCATTCAGAACAAAGAAAGATTGGTTTGCAAAGGTTATGCCCAAGAAGAAGGAATTGATTATGGTGAGACTTTTGCACCTGTTGCTAGACTTGAAGGAGTTAGAACATTGTTGGCATATGCTGCTTACAAAAACTTCAAGGTATATCAAATGGATGTCAAATCTGCATTTCTGAATGGAATATTAGAAAAATAAGTTTTCATTGAACAACCTGAAGGATTTGTTGAAGACAATAATAAAGATCAGGTATGTAAATTGAACAAAGCCTTATATGGTCTGAAACAAGCACCTAGAGCATGGTATGAAAGACTGCACTCTTATTTGATTAAAATTGGTTTTATAAGGACAAGTGAGAACAACATGTACATGAAGAATGATGAAAATGGAATACTAATCTCAGCCATATTTGTTGATGATATTATATTTTGTGGAAATGACTCTTTATGCAAGAACTTTGGTAATGAAATGAGCAAAGAATTTGAGATGTCATTAATCGGTGAGATAAAGTATTTTATAGGCTTACAGATACTGCAAATGAAAAATGAAATTTTCATTACTCAATCCAAATACATAAAGGAAATCTTGAAGAAATTTGGAATGGAGGATTCAAAGCTAGTAAGTACTCCTATGACTACAAACTACAAACTATCAAAGAATGATGAATCTGCATCTATTGATGAGACACTCTACCGATCCATGATTGGAAAACTACAATATGTTGTTCACAGCAGGCCTGATATAGCACATGCAGTAGGTATTGTTGCAAGATTCTCTGCAGAGCCTAAGGAAATACACATGACATCAATCAAAAGAATTTTCAGATACTTGAAAGGCACTGAAGATTATGGCTTAGTATATCAGAAAGGAAATGATTTTGATTTGAAAGTCTATACTGATTCTGATTGGGCAGGCAACATTGATGACAGAAAAAGCACAAGTGGAGGAGCTTTCTTCTTAGGAGAAAGACTAGTGAGTTGGCTTTGCAAGAAACAAGGATGTGTTTCTCAGTCAACAGCCGAAGCTGAATATGTTGCTGCAGCACTGAATTGTACCAACATTGCATGGATCAAACAATTGTTGGAAGGTATAAATGAGAAAGTTACCGAGCCAGTAACTATACCCTGTTATGCACTCTAAGACAAAGCACATATCTATCAAATATCATTATCTTAGAGAAGAAGTTCATGAAAAGAAAGTGGTGTTGGAATATGTTAACACAAAGGAACAAATAGTTGATATCTTCACCAAGCCACTACCAAAGGACACTTTTGAATATCTCAGAAGTAAGTTAGGGGTCCTACCCCTATCTCTTACTCACTGACCGAGTTCGGTGAAAGCATCACTTCGATGAATCTATTGAATATCTTTTAGGGAACTGATGCTGGAGTGATACACTTTAAGAGTGTTTTTCTGAAAGTGTACTAGAACAATATTGAGATAATATAGAAAATGATATAGGGGACATGAATTGTAAACAACTGCTCTGACCGAGACTCAGTTGATACACATCAGCAGGAAATAACTTCTTACAGAAACAACTTATGTTTTAGTTCTTTTCTTTTTGGCATTGTTGTCAAAGGGGGAGAAGACTACCAGGGGCAGAAGACCTACCCAAGGAGGAGAAGACTACCAAGGAGGAGAAGACCTGAGAAGATTGAGAGAAAACCAGAAGAGAAGTCTGATGTATGGGGGAGAGCATTTCAGCATTTCAGAATCATAGCAATCCGAATTCTTAACGGTCAAATCAATTGGTTTTGCCATCAATGCCAAAGGGGGAGATTGTTGGCAATATAACAAGGATATTGAGAAGGTTGTTGATGATTATGGACATAACTGATTAAAGATGTTTTACTGTCTTGATATTATTATTTTGTCATTGATGTCAAGAAATTGATTTTCTAATTCAATATGATGTTGCCATATCTTAAGAAATGTGATATGAAGATTATAAAGAAGTCGGTAAAGACACAAGAAAGAATATGATGAATAAAGGGATAAGTTATTCAATGGGCAACTCTACCGAGTCAAACAATGATGAGATCTTGATGTTTTAGATTGTTTTAACATCATACATATGTTGTGAAATGTAAAGGTTAATACTACACTATGTTATCAGGCAAAGAACCTAGTCGGTAAACCCTAAGGAACCTAGTCGGTAAACCCTAAGGTTATCGCAGTCGGTTAATGAAGACAGAATGTCTACCGAGTAAAGTTTAGTATTCACCGAGTTGTAACCGAGCTATAACAAAATGCATTAAATGTTTACATGTGATATTTTATGAAAGAAGTTGATGAGCTGGAGCGGATCAATGATTGGCAAGTCGTGGAAGAAGTTTGTTAACAAAACTAAGGCAATGGAAAGTCGACAAGAAGATCTACAACTCAGATTGAACCGCATTACCCTAACACAAGTTCCAAGATGATTGTGCAAGTTCCGAGGCAGGGTAAAACATTTTTCAGATCGTAAGATACAATGAACCTGGATAAGATTGAAGATCTGATGGCTATGATTGATCATGAGAAATGTGATCAAGGAGATTAAGTGGTTAGATGATTGTTTATAAATAAGGAACTGTTGATAAATAGTGTATGTGGGTAAGTGTAAGCACAGGGATGCTACATAGTGATCACCGAGCACAAAAGCTTGAAGACCTGTTGAAATAACAGAGTATTGATGCCCAGCAGATAGACAAGAATAGTTCTATGTTTAGATTGTGTTGAACAAATAAGAATCTGCTTTAGCATTTTAGATGTAAAGTTGCAGATAGATTGTATTACCGTTAGCTTGTGAAAGTAAGAGGAAATCTCTTAACCAAGTGGACTTAACAGTCTTATAAGTAAATCCTCTAACAAGGTGACATTCTAAATGTGTGTTTGAAATCCTTTGACAAGGTCACTTCTAACAAAGTGAAGATCCTAATAGATCTGAGGGAAATCCCTTAACCGGGTCACATCTAGCAATGTGTTTTGTAATCTTTAACAGGATTGGCTTTTAACTGAGCATACTCTAGAAGAGTATATTTCTTATTTGTTCCGAAATCCCACAGTGGCTTTTCCCTATTTGGGTTTCCACGTTAAATCTGGTGTTATGAGGTTTATATTGTTCATATGCTTTTGAGTTTGCATGTTTGACAATTTTTATTCTATGACTGATATATGTTACCGAGGTTGAATCTGATGATTTCATTGATGATTAAGTTTGTATGATTCACCCCCCCCTCTCATCTTGATTGGCTATTGGATCTGTACTTATATTAAGTATCAGAACTATCAATTGCATCTAATGCCTAATATCGATGTTTGGGATCACTGTCCCTGTAAACTATCAGGGAGTAATAAGGGACATTGTGGAGTTAAAATTCAAGGGGTGGGAAATCACCCTTAGATCAATAATATAATAAGATAATTCTCAATGAACCAACCTCTCCTAGTAGAATCGTAAAATAACATAATAGGGTCTGGATATGTGTAATCATTCAAATTCATTTTATTTGTATGATATGTTCACTTATTTTTATACATGATTCAAGGGTGGCATGAACATAGGACTAGGACCTAGATGGAATTAGGTAAACAAGGGGTCACCATGGACCTTGTCACTCAATGACTTGTTTTGGATTTTATCCCAATTATACTGTATGTGATAGAGATCATGGTTGTAAAGAAGTAAAATATGGGTCTCTTGATTGTTGGGACTTGTTTTCATCCATACATGGATTAGAGATGTTTGGGAAATTTAAATATGCTAGTGTACAAATCTAGGTATAATATAGTACAACAAACACAAATCATCCCAAAATCCTAAAAAATCTTCTCTATGCCAAAAGATTGAATGGTGATGTACAATTACAAAAGGGGAATATGAATACTATAGACATGCCTACTAGATGGAAATTAGACTTTCTAGGAAATGTTGCTCCTAGGCTTATAAAATAATTAGAACTAGTCCATAATATAAAAGGAAATACTATCCAAGTCCTTCCTCAAAGTTAGTCTAGCAAATTTCTTGCTTCTCCTTGTCTTACTTTTGTGCCATCAAGATATTAATTCAAAAAAAGAGAAAGTTCAAATACAAAGGCCCAATTATATGTTAAAATAGAGGATGAAGAAAAATATATTGATGAAGGACCACATCCTTCTAAGAAAGACAAGGGAAGAGAAAATTCAAATTCACCATTTGCTATGATGAGTATGACTCTACCCAAAGAAAATACCTTATCTTATTGTAAAGAAAATGGTGTTTTATTCTATAAAGATGGGAGATGGCCTCCCTTTAAATGTCATTATAAATCACTTGATGGATGTATGAGTGATTTCCAGTATGCTTTTCAACCTAGCAAGCTTGAAGACAAAGAACCTAGTTAGGAATTTAAACACAAAAAATTACTTGGCTAGATTCTCTCAACATTTCCAAGAAAAATTTGATGATCTATATAGAGATGTGAAATATATTAGACAAACTATTGACAAAATAAGTTCTAAAGTTGATAAGATAAGTTGAGATAGTTTGTCTTAGAAATTTTTGCATATGTACAAGAAGTTAGACAAGACACTAAAAAAAACCATAGTAAGGTCAATAAGTGTTTGAATAATTTACATACTATGGGAGATAATGTAAATAAGACTGATCCTTAATTATAAAATTTAAAATGTGGTTCTCTAGGTGATTTAAAGCAATGTTCTAAACATTTCAGGCAACTAGCATATAAAGCATAATTTGCTTATAATTTATTTGTTAAAATAAAATATCCTACATGACTTCCTTATGAAATTCACAATAAATTTATGGAATGTTTTAAAGTCTACAAAATGAATCTTGAATTCAATTCATTCTAGACCTTATCCACTATGCTAGACAAGAAGTAGACAAGTTTATCAATGAACAAAGTTATGTCATTGAATTCACCAAATAAGTAGCTAAAAGACTAGCAGCCTAGTATGATGAAACCAAAACTTATGCTTGTAATGATTTTGGATCCACCCACAAGATATATCATGAGCTAAAATCCCACAAGCTGAGGTTCAAACATTGATCTTTCAATAAGCGCCATTCCTATGCTCCCTACCACACTTACATGAGAAAATGGAAAACTTTGCGGCCTCAATCCAAAATAGTAATGCAATAAACCAGGCCATATAGTGGTTGATTTCTCTTGTAAAAATATTGTGTATACTAGTAATGCAAAAATGTGGTGGGATGTAGATGATGAAGATGAAGATATGTACATGCAAGAAGACATATTTGAGTCAGTCCTTGAAGAACTTGGAGACTCCGAAGATGATGCAAAATATTTGGAAAGTCTTGTGGATGAATTGGAATAGGTGCTACCTTCTACAATGATGAATAAATCATTTCCACCTAGAGGATCAAGACTACCATTCTTTGCACAAGGAAGAGGTAATGTTTTGAACACTTAGAGATTTCCCATTTTCTATCCAAAAAATGAATCAGATTATGAAGATATAACGTAAATTTTCTCCTCCTATTTTTAAGGAATTTGAATTGAAAGAATATAACTTACCCAAGATTAAGAATGAAAGGAGAAAGAAAAATGTTTTATTTATACTCAATGGTGAAATAATAAGGAAAAATATATTAAATTATGCTATTGAGAAATATCCATCTCCAATGGTATCCCAAGTTGACCCTTTGGATTGAAAGAATATAAGTTACCCAAGATTAAGAATGAAAGGAGAAAGAATTTTTTTTTATTTATACTCAATGGTGAAATAATAAGGAAAAATAGATTAAATTGTGCTATTGAGAAATATCCATCTCCAATGGTATCCCAAGTTGACCCACTTACATAAATAAGAGAAGAAATAGAAAAGGAACTATTCTCTGAAGATCTACAAAAGCTTCGGAGGAAAAGTATGTCTACTATAGAGCTAAAAATAATCCAAGGAAAATAGGAAAGAAAATTCCTATTCCAGCTTCAAATTATCCAAACATGGAGAAAGCTATTAGAGAACTTGAAGAAGGAAAGTATATTTCTCCATCAAAATCTCATTTTTGTTGTTATGCTTTATGATGAACAAACATAGGAACAAAACTGAGAGAAGAAAAGGTTAGTTATCAATTATAAACCTTTAAATGAAATTACAAAACCTTTTATGTATCCTACACCTAACAAAACTTATTTGTTACAAAAGATTGCCAAAGCAAAATATTTCTCATAGTTTGACTTTAAGTCCGGATTTTATGAAACTAATAAAATCCAGACTTGAAGTCAAACTGTGAGTATATGTATATATATATATATATATATATATATATATATATATATATATATATATATATATATATATATATATATATATATATATATATATCATCTAAATCATCTCAGAAGATTCTATGATATTGTGAAAAATGTTAGAATTGTACTATCTATAACGAAATCCTATGGTGTACTAGTAATTGTAAATTCTTTGGAATGATTGTAAATAATGGCATTCTAGAAGTAGAACCTCATATAAAAGAAAAGGCATTTGCTTTTGAAAGTCCATTTGATAGAAAAAAGCTCCAAGCTTTCTTAGGAATTTTGAATTAGGTAAATAACTTTTATCCAAATGCCAGAATAGATTGTGAATATCTTTAGCAACTTCTTAACATACAACAACAGTTGAGAAAATCAAGAGGAAAATTAGTAATCTCTCTACACTGCATGTTTTAATAATAGAAGATTTTGTGCTCTATGTAGATGCCTCTAATTGTGCATGGGCAAGTGTTCTCTATTTTATAAAAGAAGGGAAAGAATTTGCAATTGAATATGCTAGTAGATTATTTGTTGAAGGGGCCCAAAAATGGAGTTCATCTAATAAAGAGATACATGGGGTAAAAAAATACCTAGAAAAGTTTGTTCTGAAACTCATGCATCTCAAACGCTTTGCCCAAAAATGGAGTTCATCTAATAAAGAGATACATGGGGTAAAAAAATACCTAGAAAAGTTTGTTCTGAAACTCATGCATCTCAAACGCTTCATTATAAAAAACTGACTATAGTAGATTTTTAACATTCAAGGACAAAGACCATGGATGCAAATATGGAAGAGGTAAGTATGTACGATGATAAGATTATTTCAACCAATTTAATTATATTGCTCAATGTATTCTCATAAAAGTCAATATCGTAGTAGACTAGTTAAGTAGACAATTGAGTTGCATCCATGATGTATTCCATATATCTCTACTTAAGAAGTATGTACCTTATGAAAAAAAATATTTTTATTGGAATGCATTACATGTCTAAGAACCAAAGGGAATAATCGTAGAACCATACAGAATTTTGGAGCGACGTCGGTACTAGTTATACAATAGGATGGTAGATCAGAGTAAAGTGCAATGGGATCATTACGATGAAGAAAATGTTACTTGGGAAGACACAAATTGACTTAAAACAGTTGTTTCCATTCTTGTTTTGATAACTTTGTTATGGACATCATAATTATTATTTTAGTTAAGGCTATTGAATAAAGTGCATCGGGATAATACACCAAATAAAGGGGGGGATGTTAGAACCTGCACCTTTAATTATCCATGATATTTGTTTAAATTGTAGCAATCTATTTGGAACTAAATTAACGAAATTAAACTAGTTAATTGAATGATAATTCATATGATAGCTTGCAAATTTATTAAAAGTAAGTTAACTTGTTTATTTTACCATATTGTAGATACATCACGAATTAAGTAATCGTGTTAATTTTCTTCCATGTCACCTTATTAGAATTATTACCTAACCTCTTGTGCTCTCACCTTCCAAAAACATGGAAAGAAAAAAAGGAGAAGAGTTAACATACACTAAGAGATTTCATGAAAAAGATTACCCCACATAACCTGTTGAAGTAGAGTTGACTTTAGATTTGATTCCTTAGAAGTATTAAGATTAGATGAAACAATGACAACTCCTCCCATGTTGTAGGAAGATTAAATGAAAACCTTGCCACATCACCTAGAGGAATCCAAAATAAATCCACTTGAAGGGAACTATCTTCCACATCACCTAGATGATTGAAACTTTTCAACTTGACTCTTCTAATGTTCTAATGAGTTAGTGGAAACTTGAACTCACCATGCACTAGAGACGTGGTAAAGACCTACCCCAGTCACCACTATTAACAATGATGTGTATACAAACTCTATTTATATCCTTAAGTCTCTTGATGAAATTTATGTCTCCCATATGTATGAGGAGGGCAATTTGGTGGCTAAATATTTTGCTAACCTAGGTTTTCCCAATTCCTTAATGCAAAGGTGGGGTCTTCATGATCCCCTTTCCCTCAAGTTCAAGATCATCATTAACCATGAAAATCATAAATTAATATTGTGATCTGATAAAATATTATGATGTCTAGTCTTGGATCAAACCTTGCATCACCTAATATTTAATAAATCTCCCTAAGCTTTTTGCAATTAATTTAAACAAGTAGGGAGAAAGAGGATCACCCTTTTATAGGCCTCTCAAGGCACCAAAAATCTCAAAGGGCTTTCCATTGATAATAATTGATTAAGAAACAAAGTTACACAACTATGATCCACTCAATTCAATCTCTGCTAAATACAAAAGTTCTTAAAACCTTAATCAGGAAGTCCCATTTAACGCAGTCATAGGCTTTGGCCATGTCTAATTTTATGAACATACCCTTCTCTTTAGAGGTTGCCATGTTGTGAATGGATTCGGTTGTGCTGGGTAAAAATTTGGTCAACTCAAAAGAGCTTATAAAATGAGGGTTTTCACCACAGTATGCGAGACAATATCTCTCAAAAGGAGAGATATGGCCCCTCCTACTTATAAGGGAAGGCTCCCCCTTTTTATTGCAAACTATATCTAATATTATCCTACCTAATAACTTTACACAAATCTAGGATGATATAATTACTTTAATCTCTTTTTTCAGAGTAAGTATTAACCCAATTCTCTATTTAGAATGGATTTTCTTTCCTAAGGATGAAAACACTTCTTATTTGCAGTGATATAAAATCTATACTAGCTTAGAAGCAAAGTGTCCATAAGAGTAAAAAGCCTCTCGTTTCTACCTTTTTCTGAAAATAACTTTGGGACAGGAAAGTAATAATAAAGCTCAAATTCTTCTTTTTATCACTATCATATCAACCTTTACAAATAGATGACTCTTTCTTACAATAAACTTTCAAATACAACCAAGAAGCTCATGAAAGCTCAAAGACTTTCTATGACTTCCTATAAAGCTTCAAGAACAAAGATGAAATATGTGTAGCTCAAAGACTTCAACATACACTTCACCTTAAATGCACAATGTAGAAGGTAAAAGCAATGCAAAGACTACGAGTTATCTCTTTGCTTGGGCATGAAACATTAGCTTCAAATGTGATAAGTAGCTCAAAGACTTCAAGATCAAGTTTGAAAATATATCATTAATTATAAACACAATAAGTAGCTCAAACACTACAAGATTGGGTTTACATCTCTTTCAAATAACACAGCAATACTCAAAATTAACTCTGAATAATGTCATCACATTACAACTTGTTCCAACACAAAGATTGAAAGAAACTTGTCTCTTTTATTGATTACAATTTGATTTACATCTAAAAACAAAGATTTGGAGTGCTTCCCAAACCGACAGAGTTTTGTTGCATTAGCCAAAAAATGGAAAAAAGATTCATCCATCAAAAGAAGATCCTATTACAAGGAAAATCCACATATATATAGAGGAGAGGTGCAACATAAAACTGGGAAAGTTACAACTAATTTGTGACTAAGTCAAAGGTAGAGTCCTATTTGACTTAGGACACGTGCAATCCTACATGTGTACTAGTGCATACATAAAATGACACTTGAGGTGTCGCTTGGAATTACAAAATGTCAATGCACTAAAGAGGCATAAAAATGACTAAGTGTCCAAAGACACATCTTTATTATGATCATCCTTCTTCAAAAAATATTTGTATTGTTGTCAAATAGCCTATATTTTAGAATCATTTAGTGTTTACAATGTACCGAGGATGAGAGGAAGAAGGGATAAGAGTCCTACTTCTTCAACTTCATTATCTTTTCTGTGAAGATGATTATAACATTTGTACAAGAATGACATTGTAGCATAGGGAAATCATCCATACTTGTAAGGAGTAATTCATCAATCATCTTGATCATTTGTACTGAAGAGGATCATGCATGTGCCGAATTTGGTGTCATTAGGGCTACAAAAACCCTCATTGTGTCATGGTAGAACAAGTGTAAATCGAGCCTATGAAATCTATTTGCATGTGTGCATTTGGTGTAATTTGGGCTCATAGGCCCGATTTACACAAGGAAAAGTGTGGCTAAAAAGTGCAGTTCAAGTTCGTAGACCCAAACTACACTTGGAAAAAAAAGGCTAGCTATAGTTCGGACCTATGGACCCGAACTACACCTTGCGGAGAAACATGTGATTGGTGTAAAACGGACCTATAGGTCTGAACTAACTAATTGACTACATATAAAAACTAGATGTAAATCGGACCTATAGGTCCAATCTACACCTAAGTGGAAGGATAAAAGTGTATGGTGGGGTTATAAACCTGTCATGCACTTGAAAAGGGAAGAACTCAAACTTGGTGTAAGACGAGTTTACAAACCCACCATGCACTTGTGGCAAAAAGTGATTGTAAGGGTTTACAAACCTGCCTTACACCAAGGTTGTGGCACAAAGGATTGTGAAGTGCAGGGCAGGGTTGTAGACCTGCCATGCACCAAGAAATGGCTTCCGATGCATGGCTAGCCTACAGCCCTAACATGCATCACCCAGACATAAGCAATGGCAAGGGTTATATAGTGTTGTTTGGGTTCATAGGCCCGAACAACACATATAACATGGTGTAGTTCAAGTCTACCAACCTAAAGAGCACCAAAATGTGTAAATCAAGTTCAAGGAGGAGGTGCAATTCGGATTTGCAAACCCGATTTGCACTAGGAAGAATAAATGGTGTAATTCAGGTTTGTAAAGCCGAATTGCACCTAGACATTTAAAATTTTCAAGATGCACAAAACACCAAAAAACTTCAAATGAAGGTTCTAAGGTGGAAAATCATGCATGGGAAGTGACAAAAATTACCTTGAAAAACATGCATAGATCATATAAGCTACAACTAAGTTAAAATTTTTTGGGGATAACATTGACTTTGACTGGGGAACTTCCTTCAATTGTTGGAAAAATTGAAGGGGATAGAATCCAAAAATCTAAGTGCCTTTATCATCCATTGGGCTATAGAGTCAAGAAACAAAAGATACTTAAAACAAAAAGGATGACGCTACTGACTAAAACAAAACATGACTCACCTCTGCAATTGCACTTATTGGAAAGGGAAACTAACCTAACCTAGACTAACCAACAATAGAAACTTCTTCAAATGAAACCATTAAATGGTAATCCAAAGTAGTTGCCTTTCTTCAACAAGGTAGAGTGTGTTACATGATCATAAGCAGCCACAACCTGTTGCAACATAAACAATTGTACCATAGTTGGGTGCACCACTTTCTGAAAGAAATGAACAAATGCACTTGCCATCTCAAATGGATTATATGTACTAATGCTCCAAAGTGAATCAATGAACCACGAATTCTCTTGATCAAATGCATATTTGGCCTCACTCTCAACTATATCTTCATGTTCAGGAACAAGTGTGGCCTTTTATGTCTTGTTAGCTTCCAACCAAGCTACGTGTCTTATAAGACATCCCCTTGATATGATAAACTCTAAGATCTTCTTGCCTTTTGTGCCTTTATCAATTAATTCTTGAACCACAACCTCACGTTGAGTGGAATGAGTTTCCTCTTGCAATCCAAGTGAATACATGGTTTCATAGCTTGCTTCATCAGGTTGTTCACCAACTCCAGGTTTGGGAGAATTTCCATCAAGATTTAAGCAAAACTCCTCTATTATGCTTGTGAAAAGGTCTTCATCAAGTTCCTTGTTATCTTCCACGTGCACAATATGTCCAAATTTATAACCTTGAAATATAGATGCATTCTTCTCATTTTGTTGAACTTGATTAATACCTTCATGCATGTCCATATTTTCACATCTCATGATGTGATTGTCCTCCTTCACCAACACCTTTGAAGAGTGGCCTTCAACCTTTTGTTTTTCTATTCCCCATGGTATCTGGCATGATCTTTTAATTTCTTTTTGTTCAACAACTTTCTGGTATTGCATAAACCAGATATGAGAGTCGTCGGCTATCTTTGCTTCCTCCTCTTGGAAGAGATTAGCAAGATCACTTTGTTCAAATTCAAAATTCCCCACTGCTACATTCATTGGTGGTACCTCAAGTACAATCTTTTGTGGTGGTGAAGGAAGTTGTTTTGATTCCCTTCAGCATAATCATAGATAATGTTTGGATACTGACTCCTTGAAATGTCTTTGTAAGGGGAAGAGAATTCACCTCGAGCTATTTGTTTTTTGAGGACAAGAAGCTCATTAGCCAACCTCTGCACCATGGGATCTGTTCTCTTGGTAGAGGATGATTACAAAGGAGAATTTTCTCTGGACCCATTTGGCTCTATCTTGATCTTACCCACAAGGATAAGATCATCTTCAATCTCAACTGCTAGGACTTGTGCAGTTGCAAGTCTCTCAAAACTACCCTTCTTATCAAGAAACTCACCTCAAGTAACTGAGCGTTGATGAAGAAGCACTTCAAATTTTCAGCAATGGGTTGAGGCACCATTGGAATTTTGTTACAGAACTTGTTAAATTTAGACACAAAATCCTGCATGGGTTCCTATGGCTCTTTTTTCATTTGAGTCAATCGTGCTAACATTGCATGAGAATATTTTGTAGGCTTATACCTCTCTTCAAACTTTGTTCTGAGTGTTTGCCAATCGGTGATGGTTTGTGGTGCAACATGGCAGAACTAGTTAGCAACAACACCGTGGAGTGTCTCAACAAAAAGCCACACTGAGACATCTTCATGCTCCACACTAAGAATCCCACATGCAATGTAGAAATTTGCAATATGTTCATTCGATTGTTGTTTTCCATCTCTGGATAACTTGGGGAAGTTCTTTCACAAGCCATTAGGAAGAGCATGTAGAGGCAGAGTAAGATTCAATGGACTAAAAGCATTCCCCCAAGGACCTCGGGCAACCATTTTACATGTCCTTGGTGAAAGATTGACAAATTACAAGAAAGGAAATTAGAATGAATAGCATACTGGTATACTTCAACCAAAAGCATGAGGCCTTTGGATGTGTATCGTATCCCCAGTAGAGTCACCAAAAACTGTTGGGCGAAAATTTTGTCAACTCAAGAGATCTTACAAAATGAGGGTTTTCCCCATAGTATGTGAGACAATATCTCTCAGAAGCCAAAATATGGTCCCTCCTACTTATAAGGGAAGGCTCCCCCTTTCTACAACAAACTATATCTAATATTATCCTACCTACTAACTTTACACTAATCCAGGATGATACAATTACTTTACTCTTTTTTTTCAGAGTAAGTATTAACCCAATTCTCTATTTAGAATGGATTTTCTTTCCTAAGGATGAAAACACTTCTTATTTGAAGTGATATAAAATCTATACTAACTTAGAAGCAAAGTGTCCATAAGAGTACAAAGCCTCTCGTTGCTCCCTTTTCTAAAAATAACTTTAGGATGAGAAAGTAATAATAAAGCTCAAATTCTTATTTTTATCACTATACTATCAACCTTTACAAATAGATGAATCTTTCTTACAATAAAATTTCAAATACAACCAAGAAGATCATGAAAGCTCAAAGATTTCCTATGACTTCCTATAAAGCTTCAGGAACAAAGATGAAATATGTGTATCTCAAAGACTTCAACATACACTTCCCCTTAAATGCACAAATGTATAAGGTAAAAGCAACACAAAGACTACGAGTTATCTCTTTGCTTGGGCATGAAACATTAGCTTCAAACGTGATAAGTAGCTCAAAGACTACACGATAGTGTTTGACAATATATCATTAATTATAAACACAATAAGTAGCTCAAACACTACAAGATTGGGTTTAAATATCTTTCAAATAACACCACAATCCTCAAAATCAAATCCGAATAATGTCGTCACATTACAACTTGTTCCAACACAAAGATTGAAAGAAGCTTGTCTCTTTTATTTACAATTTTATTTACATCTAAAAACAAATTTTAGAGTGCTTCCCAAACCAACAGAGTTTTGTTGCATTAGCCGAAAAATGTAAAAAAGGATTCATCCATTAAAAGAAGATCCTTATTACAATGAAAATCCTCATATATATATATAGACGAGAGGTGCAGCATGAAACTAGGAAAGTTACAACTAATTTGTGACTAAGTCAAAGGTAGAGTCCTATTTGACTTAGGACACGTGTAGTCCTACATGTGTACTATTGCATACATAAAATGACACCTGAGGTGTCGATTGGAGTTACAAAATGCCACTACACTAGAGAAGCATATAAATGACGAAGTGTCTAGAGACACATCTTTATTATGATAATCCTTCTTCAAAAAAATCTTTGTATTGTTGTTAGGTAGCTTGTATTTTAGAATTATTTAGTATTTGCAATGTACCGAGGATGAGAGGAAGAGCGGATAGGAGTCCTGCTTCTTCAACTTTATTGTCTTTTCCCTGAAGATGATTATGACATATGTACAAGAACGACACTGTAGCATAGGGAAATCCTCCATACTTGTAAGGAGCAATTCATCAATCATCTCAATCATTTGTACTAAAGAGGATCATGCATGTGATGAATTTGGGGCCATTAGGGCTACAAAAATCATCATTGTATCATGGTAGAACAAGTCTAAATCGGGCCTACGAACTCTATTTACATGTGTACATTTGGTGTAATTTGGGCTCGTAGGCCCGATTTACACTTAAGGCAAAGTGTGACTAAAAGGTGTAGTTCGGGTTCGTAGACCCAAACTACACTTGGAGAAAAAAAGGCTAGGTGTAACTCGGACCTATGGACCTGAACTGCACCTTGGGGAGAAACATGTGATTGGTTTTAATTAGACCTATAGGTTCGAACTACACTAATTGAGTGCAAATCAAAACCAGGTGTAAGTCGGACCTACAGGTCCGATCTACACCTAAGTGGAAGGATCAAAGTGTATGGTGGGGTTATAAACTCACCATGCACTTGAAAAGGGAAGAGCTCAAACTTGGTGTAAGGCAGTATTACAAACCTGCCATACACTTCTGGTAAAAAAATTAGTTGTAGCGTCCTAAAATTGTGACACTTGCAATTTTGACTGCATTTGGGTCTTCACGATGGCGATGCAACACGGAACCTGAATGGAGACCCCGAAACTTGTCCACAACATCAAAAACTGCATTTTTCCAGCACCCTGCTTGATCCCTCCTTGCACCCTGCTGTCCCGGGAGGTGGGACCAGGGTGCCCAGCGCCCTGGTCCTTCAGGACTAGGGCGCCCAGCGCCCTGGTCCCCCAGGACCATGGCGCCCAGCGCCCTGGTCCCTGGCCCTATTTTGGGCCCGGTCTCCTATGGGACTTCGAGTCTTTTTGTTTGCAAATTGGAAAATAACATTTCCTGGTCGGCTTAAGGTCGGGAAAATCAGTCTATCAACCCTAATTGGCAAGTATACAAACTACATTTTCCTCTCTCATTTGGATAGAGGCGAAAAAGGTGGAAACGATACTCAAACATTCAAGCATTCAAGCATTCAAGCATTCAAACATTCCTTCAAGCAATTGATCATTCTAAGTCTCCATTCAAGGCTAAGTGTTGCATTCAAGACAAGGATTCAACCATTGAAGAGGAGATCACATGCTACAACATACAACAAACAACAACATCTATACCTTCGCATATAAGGATACAAACATCCTTACAACAAGGTACTAGTACTTGTTTTACATTACAGTCATTTACATTTACAGTATTTCTCATTTCTTGGTTAATTCCAAAACTGGGGTTTGACCTAAGGGCAAACCCCTAATCCCTAACCCCCCAATCGTCTTCGCTTTTCTATGTGTAGGTTGCAGGTACGCGGCTGAAATTGAAGATCTGGAATCCTTGTGCAGAGACGAACAGATCCCCCTTCGTTTTGCGGATTTTTCGGAGGACCATGTGCACGTCAGGCGCCATCGTCCCGTCAACTTTTGCCCAAATTTGCAGAACAGCACCGTCCCGACATTTTACTGCTAATTCCAGGTCTGCAGCTTCATATCATATCCCTATCTCAGCTTATAAGCGAATCTTTCTCACTTTCTATGCATTCCTAGCTTAATCATTCTATCCACATTCTTTACAAAAGAGGGTATCCTTGCTATCACAACCCTTGAAACTCATTTAGAATCCAATCTTGCATTGCGTGGGATTGGATCTTGTGGGTTTCAACCCCTCTTTTGAATGTAAAGTCCCTCCTAAGTGAAAACCATCAACCCTAGTGAATCTCCCTTCTCTCTCCTTGGAGTTGGGGAGGGGAGAACGACTAGGGTTCGATTTTTCCGCTTTACATTAGTGTAACCCACCTTACACCAAGGCTATGGCACAAAGGATTGTGAAGTGCAGTGTAGGGTTGTAGACCTGCCATGCACCAAGCAATGGATTTTGATGCATGACGGTCCTACAACCCTGACATGCACTGCCCAAACATAAGCAATGATAAGGGGTGTACGGTGTTGTTCAGGTTCATAGGCCCGAATGACACCAATAACATGGTGTAGTTCGAGTCTACCAACCCAAACAACACCAAAAGGTGTAAATAAAGTGCAAGGAGGAGGTGTAATTCGGGTTTGCAAACCTGATTTGCACTAGAAAGACTAAATGGTGTGATTCAGGTTTGGAAACCCAAATTACATTTGGACACTTAGAATTTTCAAGATGCACAAAACACCATAAAAACTTCAAATGAAGGTTCTAAGGTAGAAAATCGCGCATGGGAAGTGACACAAATTACCTTGAAAAATGTGCATAGAGCATATAAGCTACAAATGTGTTAAAAATTTGTGGGGTTACCCCAATTTTTCCAAATTGGGGATAACATGTTGCAATAACAATCCCATCACAAATCTATCTAGTCGTAACAAAGCCACCTTGTTCCTCAGAAATTAAGTTGCTAACCCAAGGTTTTGTTAGGGATTAGGCATATCTAGAGAAAATACAAATTAGCAATTATATGTAGATACAAACACAAACGATGAAGAAAAATACATAACACAAATAACACAAAGATTTAGCGTGGTTCACCCAAGATAGGCTACATCCACAGAACACAGTCTTCCAATCTTTTCTTATTATCCAGTAAATCAGTACAACACCATTACAATGCCTTTTTACATTCCACCCACTCATAACATGCAATTTTTAGGGAAACATACAAATTTGGCTATTTTTATGGTTTTTTTTTCAATTTCGATTTTTCAACAAAAAAACGACAATTTTTTTCCCTCCAAAATAGATTGTATGAAGTGGTACCTGAGCTGAATGTGTTTTGTCCTTGAATGAAGAGCATAATTCTTTTCAAGATGAATGACACTTTGGCTATCAATATATAATGGGCTATCCTCCTACATCTCGCCCAATTCCTCCAGAAAATGTTGTAACCAAATCATCTCCTTGCTAGCTTCAGTAGCAGCCACATGCTCAACTTCAATGGTTGAAAGTGTAACAACCTTTTGCAGTCTAGAAATACAACTAACTGCAGTTCCCCCTACAGTAAAAAAAATACCCTGTAGTACTCCCTCTTGTATCAATATCACCTGCTAAATCAAAGTCAACATATCCTCGTAAAGTAGCATTTGATCCTTTGAAACATAATGCCTTGCTAGTAGTACCTCTCAAATACCTAAGAATCCATTTGACAACATTCTAATGTTCCATTCCCGGATTGCTCATATGCCTACTCACAACTCCCATTGCATGTGCAATATTTGGTTGTGTGCATACCATCGCATACATTAGACTACCAACAGCTAATGAATGCAGGATGTTAGACATTTTATTTACCTCTTCTTGTCTCTTTGGACACATCTCCTTAGCCAATTTGAAATGACTAGCCAAAGGTGTACCAACTGCTTTTGCATTCTACATGTTAAATCTTTTCAACACCTTCTTTATATACTCACTTTGGGACAAAGTTAATGTTCTATTTTTCCTGTCCCGTGAAATCCTCATACCAAGGATTTGCTTAGCTACACCCAAATCCTTCATAGAAAATGACTGCTAATTTTTGTGTAAGTTCATTTATATGTTGCATGATAGACCCAACAACAAGCATGTCATCAACATAAATTAACAAGATAATATAACTGACATTATCTAATCTCTTAAAATAAACACAATGATCAGAATGGCATCTCTAGTAACCATGTTTAGTCATGCAACTATCAAATTTCAAATACCATTGTCAGGGTGCTTGGTTTAGGCCATACAGACTCTTGTTCAACCTGCACACTAACTCCTCCTTACCTTTGACCTCATATCCCTGTGGTTGTTGCATGTAGATTTCCTCCTCCAAATCCCCATGGAGAAAAGTTTTAACGTCTAGCTGTTCAAGATCCAAGTCTTCTCTAGCCACAAGACTTAGAACAGTTCTAATTGAATTCATTTTTACAACTAGAGAAAATATTTCATCAAAATCTATACCCTTTTTCTATGCAAAACCTTTTTACCATGAGTTTGGCCTTATATATTTTTTTTCCTCCATCCTCCTCCTTTAGCCTATAAACCCATTTATTTGACAAGGCTCTTTTTCCTGAGAGTAATGTGACTACGTCCCAAGTCTGATTTTTCATCAAGGAATCCATTTTCTCTTTCATGCCTAGCTCCCACTACTGTTTGGCATCCACCTACATTGCTTCTTCATATCCTTTTGGTTCACCAGACTCAGTTAATAAAATATAATACAAAGAAGGAAAAAATATTTCAGGAGGTCTACTTAACCTCGTAGAACGTCTAACACTTGCAGGAGTTTGTGGGATATTTTGTTGTTGCTAAGCATCATGTACCAATGGCATTTTATTTTTAGGAATCTCATCCAGCACCACATATTCTTTTTTAACCTGTTCATGCTTCTTTTCTTGCATCTATTCTTTATACATGAGCTTCTCATTGAATATAACATCTCTACTTCTAATTATTTTCTAATTTTCAAAATCTCATAACCGATAACCAAAGTCATCCATTCCACATCTAGTGAAGGTACATTTTTTAGATTTAGCATCAAGCTTGGTTCTGTTTTCTTTATCAACATGGACAAAAGTTTCACAACAAAAGGTTTTCAGAAAAGAATAATTTACCTTTTTACTAGTCCATGCCTCTTCTGGAATGCCACCATCCAAAGGATTTGAAATTCCTTTGTTTATCAGATAAACAACAGTATGTACAACGTCTGCCCAGAAATGTAGGGGCAATCCAACATGCAATCTCATGCTCCTTGCACGCTCCGTGATGGTCCTATTCATTCTCCCAGACACACCATTTTCTTGTGGGGTTTCTAGAACTGTCTTCTGCCTTCAGATTCCATTGAAAGAACAATAATCTTCAAATTCTTTTTTGTAATACTTGCCTCCATTATCAAATCTGAGACACTTCAACTTTTTTCCTATCTCATTCTCAACCAGATATTTCCATTTCTTAAAAGTTTCAAAAACATCTGATTTATGTTTTAAGAAATATACCCATGTTTTCCTTGTTGCATCATCTATAAAAATAACATAATAATAAAAGCCACCAAGAGATGATACTTGAGTCGGTCCCCTTACATCTGAATGCACAAGCTCTAACTTCTCATTCTTCTTCTTTTTCCTAACCTTAAGAAATCCGATTATTTTTTGTTTTCCATAAACACAGTTTTCACATAACTCTAAATCAATATGCTTCAATTCTGGCAACAAACTTTTTAGAGTGAAGGTTTTTCATCCCTTTCTCACTCATGTGCCCAAGTCTGTGGTGCCACGATTTTGAATCAGTCCTTGCAACATCTAAAATAGCATTCCCTGCAATAACTTTTTATGTAGCAGCTAAGGTAGAATAAGTATTACCAGTACACAAATACAATGTGCCTACCTTTGCACCTTTAGCTACTACTAATGCACCTTTAGTTACCTTCCAAACATTTTCTGTAAATGTAACCATGCAACCTTCACTACCCAGTTCTCGTGCAAAAATTAAATTTCTTCTTAAATTAGGGACATGCCTTACCTCCTTTAACAACTAGTCATTTCCATTATGCAACTTGATTTTTATCTTGCCTTTCCCAACAATTTGACAAGGCTCGTCATCACCCAAATGTACATGTCCAAAGTCACCTTGAACATAATCTAGAAAATATTTTTTATGGGGTGTGGCATGAAATAAAGCCCCTGAATCTATTACCTAAGGATTATTAAAATTATCTAAACACAGAATCAGGGCATCCTGTAAAGTATTACTTGCAACATTAGCTTCCTTACTGTCATCTTCACTTTCATCTCCTTGTTTTTTTTTCGAGACCAACAATCTTTCTTTAAATGTCTTGGCTTTCCACAGTACCAGTAATCCTTTCTTCCTCTAGATTGAGAATGTCCTTTCTTTGACTTCCCTTGTGACTTCTCACGCCCCAGGCCTTTTCCTCTTTCCTTTGATCTTCCCATGTTCTCTACATTCAAAATAGTACCTGATGATGTTGAAGTCTCACCTGTGCTTTTCCGTCACATTTCCTCACTTGGGATAACACCAACAACATCATCAAATTTCAAAGTGTTTGTACCAGAGATAGAGTTACTTATAGCCATAACCAAGCTATTCCAACTTTTTGGCAAAGAACATAAAAATAAGAGAGCCCTAACCTCTTCATCAAAGTTAACTTTTACAAAAGTCAATTGACTGGTAACTGTAATAAATTCATTTAAATGATATGCTATAGATCCTCCTTCACTTATTTTCATATTAAACAAACGCTTCATAAGAAATACCTTATTCAAAGCTGAGGGTTTCTCATATAGTTTAGCCAGTGTCGACATTAGTTTTGCAGTTGTTGTTGCTTTTGATATATTGAATGCTACAAACAATGCAAGGCACAACTAAATGGTTCCTAGTACCTTTCTATCCAGAATATCCCAATATTCATCTGACATCACAGTCGGTTTCTTTGTCTTTCCTTCCAATGGACGCCACAGATCCTTTTGATATAGGTAATCCTCCATCTGCATTTTCCATAACTGATAATTCTAGTCGTTGAATTTCTCAACCTTGAATTTGGTTTCTTCCATTGCTCCCACTCAAATCTAAAAGTCCCTGCCAATTTATAGAAATACGTGGCTTTGATACCAATTGTTAGGGATTAGGCAGATCAAGAGCAAATACGAATTAACAATTATATGCAGATACAAACACAAAAGATGAAGAAAAATACATAACACGGATAACACAAAGATTTAACGTAGTTCACCCAAGATCGGCTACATCCACTGAACACAGCCTTCCAATATTTTCTTATCATCGAGTAAATCTTTACATTGCCATTACAATGCCTTTTTACATTACAACCGCTTATAACAAACAATTTTTAGGGCAACATACAAAGTCGGCTATTTTTAGGGGTTTTTTTCAATGTCGATTTTTCAACAAAAGAAACGGCAAAAAAAAATTCCTCAGGGGCTACGCCCCTAAACCCCCACTCAAGGCCTGATCCAACCCCAAACCCTAGCAAGGGTACATAACAAGTGTACAGTACTTGCATGATCAATCGCCACATATCAAGAGGTTTGATTTGTTCAGCTATGAACTTAGTAATAATTTTATAAACCACATTACATAGGGCTATCGATCTAAGAAAATATAAAGTACTACCTCCTCTTTTTGGGACGAGAGCAAGGATAGTATCATTCATGGCTCTTAACATTTGCTTATTCCTTTGAGATTCTTGCACAACCTCTAGAAGATCAAGCTTGAGAATCTCCCAAAACTCCTAGTAGAACTTTATAGGAAACTCATCTAAACCTAGGGCCTTCCTCTTCTTCATATGAAATACAACCTCCTCCAATTTGGCCAAAGAGATATGTTTGATCAAGTAGTCATTCATCTCATCAAAGACCAGAGAAGGGATGCTTTCCAGAAATAGATTTTCTTCCTCTCTAGCAAGGGGAGAGTCCTCGGCAAACAAAGAGGAATAAAACTACATAGGCTCACACGGAATCTCACAAAGAGAAGAAAGATCATTAGCCTCAGAGAACTGAAGGGAGGAAATGAGATTCCCATGTTGTCTATTCTTGACAGAGTTGTCAAAAAGTTAGTGTTCCTATCACCTTCCTTCAACCATTCGATGCACAACTTTTGTTTCTAGAAAATTTGTTTGCGTAACTCACAATCTTTTAGTTCCTTCACAACACTAGCCTCCATAATTCTAACACAATTTTAATCTTAATAAAAAAACATAGAAAATTTTGTTTTTTGCAATGAGCAATAGCAAACAAGGTGCAAGCATAAATAATTAAATTTATTTCGTGTTAACTTATTTTTAAAAAAATTGAGTTTCAAAAATTTGTTGGGAATGCATCTCACAAATACTTCCAACTATTACTCATATGATAATACTCATTCAAATGTAAGCCCTTTGAAATGTTTCAAGTATTCACAAATACCATCAATTTGCAAGCTAGCAAATAATACTTCAAATATATTTGACACTTAAATACAATGCTTAATATAAAAGGAGAAAATCAATTTTGACTATAATAAAAACATAGAGAAACCTTTTTTCTATAGGAAACAATAACAAAATAAACTCAAACTAATAATTAAACGTTCAATAGACAAATGGAGAAAAGACTAATGGTAGATATATTTAGTGTGGCCTTATTAATTTCTTTTTAGACATCACGTACATCCCCTATTCATGCAATTAAAATCCATTAAGCAAATAAATGGCATCAAGTTTTTTTCAACTTAAAACTCACCCCTTTCTTGCTCCATCAAAATTAATACAATAGTTGAAAACTATGAATATCATTGAAGACCAAATCTTCAGGGTCATTTTTCCAAATCTTAGAACTTGTTTCTTTTTTGTCATAATTGTATTACATGAGCACATCTATGATTCTAAGAATATACTTAAAATAATTATGAACAAGGGAATAAAGAAACATATGGAAACGGATTATCAACATTACACTTAATTATCCAAATTTGTGTAATGCAATAAATGATGGTTAAACATAAATGATAGCAAAGGTATGTAACTTTAATTGTAATAAAAATAAAATAATTTTCTTGGTTTTTTAAAATAATGAATTAAAATTTAAGGTAAAATTTATAGTAAATTTGAATGTATGAAAGATATAACTAAAAGTACTATCTATTAGAATACTAATATCAAAAAAAAAAAAAGATTTTTAACTTTAGATATAAAACTAGCACTTGCACCCCAACAAGGGGCAATGGTTATGTTGATAGTCAAATATAGTTTGGGTACTATATTTAGAGGGTAGAGAGGTAATAAGAAATGAAAATTGTCTTTGTTTGGACTAATTGTGTACAATATAAGTAAAATAAATTTGAAATGTGAAGATAACTGAATATGAATGAATGGAACTTAGTTTGAACTAGAAAGTTGTGCAAAATGCTTTTACAATACAATTTTTTTTACAGTGTATGAAAAAAATTAACCTAAGAGATTGATTACATATAATACATTTGTTGTTGATCATTGAGATATCTTCTATATGCCTAGAACAATAGGGAAAAACATTCAAAATTTTGTATTATTAACTTCAAGGATATATAGGCTTGTTTGCCCTCTGTCTTGTCCTCCAAAATCTTTTTTCTTTTTTCTTTCGAAGATGTCGAACAAATGCTTCATTGTAATCAAGAATAAGTCTATTGGTAGGCAAACCTTATGTTCCATATTCAAGGATATGATCGTCCACAATGATATGACTCATTAGTGGGAGCACAAAGTACCACCTCTTGACATGATATATTAGAGTTTAACAATGCTTGTACATCTTGATTTTGGGAACTCGCAAATGTTAGCATTCTGCATGGACCAATAATTAAGTTAGGGCATTATTAATGAAAGCAACAATTTCAGTTATTCTTAAAAAAGATACATAGATATAAATAAAAATTTGGCTACCTTCTACGCATTCGTTGTCAGTTGGTTGGATGCGTTCTTTGTGGTATACAGTCTTTATATTGCACCCTTGTAGATTAGTTTGGCATGTCTCAAAGTAGATTTCTACAAAAGAGAAATTTGTAAAATTGAAATTGATGCTTCATGAATAATTGGGTAAATTACGAGGGAGATAACACTAAGAGTTGCATACCTTTGATTGTTTTAGAGATAACTGCTATAATTGAGCTTCCTCTTTTTCCTTATAACTATGCATGGATTGTTTCACGTTTTAGAGTATCACTCAAAGGAGAATGTTGGTTGAATGTGAAGGTTGTTTAATGACTTGACTCTGGATATGGTTGTAAATGTTAGTTATTGTCTTCCTATTTTTCCAATATCGATCATAGGTGATCCCACAATACTAGGTTACACTTTTTGGTGCGTCCTGATTTTTGCTAAAATCACACATTTTTAAGAAATATAATTGATTTGATGGAATTAATTGAAGAGGCTTAGATCAAAGCCTCTTAGATCAAACTCCCTTGAAAAGAACCTCTCTATTCTTAAATCATACCTGCAACAAAGTTTCCTTCACACCTACAAAATGCTAACAAAAAATCACTTTTACATTAGCTTTTGGGGGGTCAAATAAAATCATTTAGAAGTTTTAGTTTGTAAGTATTTAGTCATTATTATAAGATTTCTACAAAGTATAATTTTGAATATATTTAATTTCTTTAATATGTTTATTTTTTTCCTAGGTATTGATATCCTCATTTTAACACAAAAAGAAGTTAATCAAATGCGTACAAAAAAAGTGATGCATTATGAATTACACCTTTGTCGAAATTAAAATTTGACTTAAAAGAATTAACTCAAAAAAATATATGCAATGAAAAATTATGAAAAAATATCCATACACTAGATATTGGTGTGACAAATCTATATTTTAAAAATTAGAATTTTATTCTTGCTATAAAAAAGTGTTATGCATTACAAAATAAATGTCACTTATAAAAAATGTTGATTACTGTAAAAATAAAATTATTAAAAAAATTTATTTTTTTGGGCAAGCGCTTTTGACTTGAGCTATGAACCAGTGAGATCACAAGGAGGACCTCATCTTTGACTCGAGGGCAAGCACCCTACACATCCCGAGAGCACAACTGTCAAATTCCTAGCCAATGAATGGAGAGCAATCAACCAACGAGCATCGAGGGGACCAAGAGCACGCTCCAAATTTATCAATCACTCCTCGACGTGCACCAATAGCGAACTACCTCTCCGGCCAAAGCAGACCTTTGTTCGACGTGCACCAACAATGAACTACCTCTCCAGCCAATGTAGACCTTTGTTTGGTTGTTTGCCAAGTTAGCAGACCGGTGTAGCAACGGACGGTGTCTGCCAAGTCAGCAGACCGGTGCAGCGACGGACGGTGTGGACAGGGGCGGAGAGGGGCCAAGCTCCGTGCATCGAACTCACGACCTCCATTGAGGGAGGCTCGCAACAGTACCACTGCGCTATGGGGTGAACCCCCTATTAAAAGTTACATAAGCATATACACAATTCATTTCTATTTTTTTAATATATTTAGAATCTACACAAAATATCTCACAAATCTGTAGTTTACTTCATCTTCAAATTATTAATGATTTAGCTACTATAAGTGTTAGAAAGTGAAGATTTGGTGTTTGTGTATTGTAATAGCCCATGCCATTGTGAGTGGTATTTGCCTTCAACTGCCTAGCGATATTGGTATTATTGGTATACTTTTTGGGTCTTCTTGGTTCCATGGCAGCCCATTGTAATTATCGATCCTTGCTACAACGTACATTGGAAAATTTGGTGGTTTACAACCTAGGTTGTAGACGATGTCAATAACTTTGCCAAGAGCTCCATTTACAAGTCCTTGTGTCCATATGTTGGTTGTGAGCATGATGTGTTGCCCTCTACAAAGTAGTACTTTTTTTCGAGTTGTTCATCATTAGCCGCATTATCTATTCCACTCATGTTGGTTGCGATTGGACAGTTCAACAATATCAACATTTTTTCGTTGTGCGGTCTAATTAAACCATTAGTAGCAAATAGGTGCATAGAGTTGTCAAATTGTTCCTTTTCACTTGATGTAAGTTGTTTGTTTGTATGTGTCATCAAAAGTTGTCAATATTCTTCTATGCGCTCTACATTTAGTATGTTTTGCAACAATTGACGAAATTGTGCTTGTGTTGGAGTTTCAACTTGTTGTCAAAACATTGCATTTAAGGTAACAATTGTTGTGAATTGGTCCCACAATGTTTTGGCGTTTGGATGTGATGTGTAGATAAGTTTGTCCATTGCAGGTGGTAGTTGTGTGAGGTCACCGATCAATATTATAGACACTCCACCAAAGTATAAATGTTGTCAGTGGGGAAAGGCCTCATGTAATCTACTGCCTATTTTTAGTAGTAACTTTTTCCCTATGAAGTTCATCTCACCAATGAGGGTTGAATGTATAGTTGATGCTTGTCCCTTCAACTGTTGCATTACTTTGATAGGAATCCTAAATGTCGAATGTAGAGTTGATGCATGTATGTTGAATGTAGCAACTCTTGAGGAGCTAGTATGAGCAACTAGCCTTTTTATTGTAGTCTCTTACTTTTGAGTGCATTTCTTATGCAAGCAATTAAGTAGGATTTTCTTGTACCCATCATTCCTTGAATGATCATGTGCACCAGCTTAGTTGAGGGACATTCGCTATGGTTCATAATTATTGTGAGTGCTAGTTTTTGTTTTTGGCGACAATGTATAGCTTGGAATGTCATTGTTAGATGGCAAGTATTCATCTTGGTTACATGTTTTTTCATGTTTATGAATCATGTGAGAATTTCATGTAACACTTGGGGTACTGCTCTACAGGGAACAATATGAGAGCCCTCCCTAAGCTATAAAATACAACTTATTTTAAGATGGGTAAACTAAAATCTATTTTATTCATAAGACTTTTAAGTATTTATTTATGCTTTCAAAACACAACTTATAATGAACTTGATAAGAAGACTCCAATAGGATATGTTTCTCCATTACATACCTATACATACATTCTAAAACCAAATCCACAAAGACATGTTTTTTAAAATTTAATTAATTAAAAGGAAAAACCAAACATGCTACACTATACTACATCAAATAAACAATGTCAATGTTGCTCAATATTTTATAAACAATCAAAAGACTAAACCGAGTTATAAATATGTTTCTTCCTATTAACGAATTTATAACCTTTTTATGATGATATTATTAATTAAAAAAAAACTTTAAAAAACATCTCAATATTAATTAAATCTAAATTAAACAGTAAATTAAACTCGTGCCCCTTCCCTCTTTTTTAGCTTCCTTGGTCTGCATCTTGTTCATCTTTTCTATTCTGCATGTTCTCTTTCATCCTAATGATGGATCACGGAGTGTGATCCGAAAAGTTGATGTAAAAACTCATACACAATCGAATCCGGAAACAAGCAAGAACAGTAAATAGAATCACAAATTTAACCATCTTCAACCAATAATATATCATTGAGAGACTTGATCAGATGAAGTACATTGTCATTTCATCATTCAAAATTACATTTAATTCTCAGCCTGAGAAAATCTAAAACAAGGGATTAAGTAATAAATTTTAATTTAATTATGTCTGACAAGAGTGAATGTGTAGACAGGTGAAATGAAATCTCACACGTATGAACAATTGGTGAAGACATGGAGCCATCACAGAGTAGTTGATGAAATAACATCCATGGCTGTATCTGATAGGACATGTATCGTTGTCCTTTGTTCTCATCCTTTTTTTCCTGATATTAAATGTGAGTTGAACCAAAGTGTAATCATTTTGTTTTGCTTATGCAAAGATTTATTATATTTTTAGTACCTTGTTTGTACGCCGAGTGGTTGTAGTTTCCAAGTTTTGAGGTGAATTTTAGCAAACTTTTTCAATGATGGAATCTGATCAGGGTCAGTGTGCAGCTAAAATTTAAAAAAAAAAACAGATGTGACACTGGCCAGGAAAAATATCCAGTGAGACATCATGCAATTTTGGTGGGCATTCCCACCATATAGGCTACCTATCGGCTGAAAAAACTTTCCCAAATTTTTTTGCTTGACTCTAATTTTGAGTTTCATCAATTGATATAGATTCCATCTTGCCTAACATGATAGGGACTAATAAGACAATGTCTGGGGTTTGACTAATTATCAAACAACTCAGCCCTTCATCTTCAAATTTTAAAGGATTTAAATCTTATAAAATATAGTGACAATCAATACAAAACTATAAAATTAAATCTTATAAAATAGTGACAATCAATACAAAAC
Organism: Cryptomeria japonica; assembly: GCF_030272615.1. Classification (NCBI taxonomy): domain Eukaryota; kingdom Viridiplantae; phylum Streptophyta; class Pinopsida; order Cupressales; family Cupressaceae; genus Cryptomeria; species Cryptomeria japonica. Next base: position 387,579,906 of record NC_081407.1, read on the forward strand.
TACAATGTGCATTCATTACATCAAAAAATGTATGTGCTTAGTTTAAAGAGTGAAGATGAGTGGATCTTCAAGAAACCATCGAGTTATGAAACAAGATTACTCTTAGTTTAACGAGTGACGATGCTTGGATCTTATGGGAAAATGTTCGCATATTAAAATACACTAAGACAAGAAATGAAATTATACCTAGTTTAATGAGTGGAGATGCTTGGATCTTAAAAAAAGGTATTGAGACATAAAAGGAAACTAGTATAAGTTTGATGAGTGAAGATGTTTAGATCTTAAAACCTCACCATAATTCCATTATATTTCTTTCGAGATTTGGTCCACATAAGGTAAAGAGTGTGTCTTGATGTCAAAGCTTCAAATCCAATCTAACCACAATTTGTGACAATTTGCTCAAAAATTAAAATTAAATTAATGACACCAACTCTTTTGATTCCCAATTCATGAAAATGTCTAAACTTTTTTGTTTTCTAGTTGTATTTGTAATATCAACTTTTTACAAGGACATGTCCCCTACCTTGTGAGGCCATTTTTTGGGGATATCATGGGATTGGAAGACCATCAAGGTCATATTTGGTAACAAAAAAAAAGGTCCTATTTGGGTTACTTTTCATACTAGTGTTGTTGTGTGAATGGGAAATATAGGCTAAAGGAACCTTGAATTTGAAATGGAAGCAAATAAAAAAATCTAAAAATGTTTAATCATAAACAATTTCAGAAGTAAAGCTTTAGTTCCAAATGAAATGATCATTGTGTGTGTGTGTGCGCGCGCCCTCTAGAGGCAATTGCTATAACCAAGTCATTATGTTACTTGAAAAAAAAAAAAAATCATGATCAACAAGTGGCCTAGGCCTACAAGATTTGAAAAGTTGCATAAAAGGAAAAACAAATGGATATGTAATTGGGACATTATAGCTTAATGGATGTCCAAACTTGAAAAAATACAAAAAATATTTAGAGCAATCATGTGGAAGAAAAAAAAAAAATTTAAATGACTATTATTAGACAATTCAATCTAATTTACGAGTATTGTGAAAAAACATACATAAGGGTTGAAATCAAATGGAAGGAAAAGATCATCATTGCTCAAGTAAGAACTACTTCTCATAGACTCAAATGTAGGACAGACAAATAAACATCTAAATAAGAGTGGAAAGAAAAAGCCCATATATATTTTTTTGCACCACCCACATAATGAAAATAAAGGAATATTTCATTTTTAAGTGTCCAAGGTATAGGGACATCTCAGCCAATGGTGAATAAACATTAAGAGTCAATTCCATAGGAAAGTCATTTGAAAAAAAATAGATTAAAAGGGTTGACAGAACTATTAACTCATAGATTTCTATAAAAAATGTCACAAATCTTTAAGCAATTGAATTAACTGATAAATTCAATAGTACAACTACATTTCTATCAACTAAATGCCAACAGTTATTTAAAATAAAACATAAAACATATAATAAAAATAACATTTTAAATCCTTTTAGATTATAAATGTATATTTACAAATTTGATCATTATATCAAGTGTTCCATTGAATTTACAATGATCAATAGTAAAAGTTCATTCTGAAATGTTAATGTTAATTAAATTCTACCCTTGGCAGAAGTTTGATAATTGAACAATACAATTGAAAGGGAACAAAATATGTTTCTTATTTATTTTTGGTATTTCTTTAATTTGTCATCGCCAACCATTATCTCCCGTCACCAAAATCTTGATGGAGAAGAATTTGCCAACATCCAAAAATTGTCCCGAAAATTAAGAGAAACATAGGTAAACATGTACATTTTGGTTTCCCACATTAAGAGATTTTGATATCACATATGATGTTACATGAAATACAGTGGTATTGGGTCTGAATATCAAAAAAAAACTTCTAACATTAAGGATTTTAATTAAAAAATAAAATAAAGAGATTATGTAATCCCCTTTCAAAGTTAAAATGATGTTATTAATTCAAATTTGAGTGGTGATAATTTTAACTTTAAAGGGCATTGATGAAATTAAAACTGGGGGCAAATCATCACATGATTAGACAATTTGAGATCCTTAAAAAAAAATAAACAGATTATATAATCCAATCATCACATGGTTAGGCAATTTGGGAACCTAAAAACTTTTGTAGCTCACTTTCAAGTTTGCACATACTGTTTACACTAATTCTAGTTCAAATGTGTCACGTAAGTAGTTGCTTAAATTATAAGGAGTTCACTAGAGATTAAGTCTTGATAAATACAATGATATAGTATCATAAGGGATTAGGCTGGGTTTAAGTCCTGAACATACTGTTTATATTAATTATAGTTCAAATGTATCACGTACGTTGTTGTTTGGATCACAAAAAGCTCACTAGAAATTAAATCTTGATAAATGTAATGATCAACATCATAAGGGATTAGGCTTGGTTCAAATCCTGCACAAATTTGAAGTAAACGACCCCTTGATCTTTGACTATTAATCAGAACTCTCCACTTGTCCATGGATGTTTAATGGCTTAAATGGTAAAAAACTTAATGACCCAAAGGCATTGTATGCTTGGCAATGTATCACAACCTTGTTAATTTTCACAAGTTCATAAGAGCATTATGGGGATCTACTATGCCCTAGCAAAGTGAATTAGTAAGCAAACCCTTTACTTAACCCAAAAAAACACAGCTTGAACCACCTCCTTTAATTTTCCTTAGCTTAATAAGTAAAAAAATCTACTCACAATATTGGACCTCGAGTATCAGATTGTCTGAGAGAATCGGATTATGCATGGTACACATGAATAAAATTTATAATAGGTAGCTAAAATTTTCAAGTTGTGGTCAACACTTTCATATATTGCAGCCAATGCTGAATTTAGAACAGTTGCCAGTGGTGATATTTCTATAGCATCCTTCAAGTGAGAGTGATTGCTAGGTTCTCAATTACAATAACAGCACTACCACCTATGACTTTGTAAGTTCGTAATGATTTTCATCCTGATATAGGGAATTGTTCATTACTAATTGTCTTCTCTTTTATATTTACTTGTTCATGAGGCTCTTCCCCATACTGTAGAATTATGCATCTATTCGAGACGCAGAAGTATTTAGTCAGTGTAACATAAAATGAGAACTCAATGGAAGCATCATTTACAATATTCATTCTTTGCTCCTAGACAAAAATCCAGGTTCTCAGAATTCTCATGAAATTCCCCCATATCTTCAGATAGGAATTACTTTCACTTCGACTTGTCAAACAAGCAAATAACACACCCATGGGCATTGCAGTTAAGAGTGGAACATATATGAAGAGTAGCCCCTCAACAGCCAGGAAATACATGCCTCCCACAGTATATACTGTAACATTTAGTTTTACCTATTTAGGGATCTAAATAGTGACTCAAATGGTAGCAAAAACTTACAAATCTCTTATGGCTGTCATGTACCAAGTAAATGGTTTTATATGGACCCTTCAATGCTTCAAATCTAATTTACAAATAATTTTAAATGACAATATTTTCTTGAATGCTGATGCAGACAGGGATTTCACATTTCTAGTTAAATGCTGGTTACATACTTGAAGGTATTTTAACAGCTTCTGGGGCTCTAGATGCACCTTTAGACACTGGCAGGCCCACCAAAAAGGTGACTCTTGAAACAGCCAAAACAGAGTTCTTAGGTAAAGTAGATGAATCTGTTCGTGAAGAAACATCTGATGCTGGAATTTTCCAGAATTTCACCTCCCATACCTGCCACATTGTTTCTATCAACACATAATAAAGAAAAATGAAATATCACTGAAAATTTATATTAAGAAATTTTGAAGAAGAAAAACAAAATTCAGTTTTCACACTCGATAAACTATTCCTATACAGGAAGTTTTACACAATAAATTTTCTGGAGGAAATCTACAAGAGAAAATTCATGTAGCACAGTTTCTTCTGCAAAGACATTAACTGGTTAAAATTATAATGATACAGAACAGATATGGCTAAAGCAATTATAGAAGCAACCTCGACAAAGGAAAATATATCCGAAGAACTATACTGGTACATGATGTATGACTTCAAAAAATGGTCCTTGCAGAGAGGTTAGGAAAACACCCTCTACTCCTGCAGTTTTAGAAGATATGGCCGTTTCTAAGGCTAAGGGCCCGATGGAACAAATGCATATTATGGGTGATATTGAAAAGATCATCTGAAGCAGGCATGAATTAGAGTAAATTATTGAGCCATCTAGAACTCTTGATACCGTCTTTAACTTACAGCATTGAGTGTTATGTAGACCGGGGATAAAATTGTTTAGCATTCAACTTCAATCACCAACTCGTTGTGCAGTAGATAGACTTGTCCCTATGGTCAGTCATTTATGGCTGGTACGTTCTAGAAAGAGAGAAAAGACATGAAAAGAACATTCTCAGCATATTATCAAAGAAACATTTCACTTTAAGTACTGAATGTTATAAAAAAAATGACGAAAGATGTCACTCCCCAAAAACTTCTGTTTGACAACATGTGCTCTTCATCCACTCAATGGAGCTTTTCTTTCCTACCCATGATGTCAGGTGGTCTTCTGTTTACACACGGAGCCTGGCTTTGTTGGGAAACGCCTCATCTGGTCTCTTTAAGGGTTCGAAGGATGGTCAAGTATCTTCCTCAAGATCTAGGGTTACTCAACAATTATAATAGTCTGTGCCCTAAGGATGTTCCCCACTGAACAGCATATGCAGTTGAGAGGAAGCAAGCACCACTGACTGTAGGAGGCACTTCAGTGGAGTATTTGTTCAATATAAGGGTTTCACATTCATCGAGGATGGAAATAGTGATGATTCGGGCAGCATTTCTTGTAAAGGCTCTGCGGCTTAGCCATCATCAGCAGAATTTAATGCGAATAATTCCTTGAAAAGCCAAATATCTATTGATGTTTCAAGTGAGAGCAAACTAGTAGAGTCGGGCAATTCTGCACAAAGTATTTGCAAATTCATGAAATTGTGGCCCAAATCATACAAATTACATGAATGGATCTTAGAGAAATGGAAATAGTATCTGGAGGGTGAAATTTATATTTATCCTTGTGCTCAGGAGTTTTTAAATTCTTGAGTTTGATTCTTTAAGAGATAAGGAGCTCAGCTAAAAGTTTGAGACCATGGAATTGAGGGATAATTTTCTATGCATTAAACCTTGGTCTCCAACCTTCAAACTCCGAACTGAACCCTTTTCAACTGTTTTGATTTGCGTAAGATGTACTTACCTCTGCAATATCGGGGGCTTACAGGACTATTGACAATTGGGAATGCTCTTGGGAGGTTCTTATTGTTTATCAGATGAGACTGCTTGAAAAGCCTGAACAACTTATGCTTGGCTTTGTTTTAGGGTTTTTCAGCTGTAATCTCTCTTAAGATTGGAAATAGAAGTTCGAGACAAATCGTATATTATGTGAAAATTGCTTTTGGGTGTAGAGACTGTTTTTCCCAGGGGCAAATCAAGCCTCCCAGTGCAATAAAAGACTTCAAGCAAGTGTTTTCTAAGCGGGGAAGGAAAAGCATGCCCAAGCCTTTCAAACCCACTCAGTGGGCCAATGCAGAACCTCACAACCACTTGATTGTTCCATTGTGGACAATTTACAAAAGGCTCAACAAGCAGGGTCAACCTCCCTAATAGATCCCCCTCCTCCTCAAGTAGAGAAGGAAGCTCCTTTGAGCTTCAAATGTTGATTTGGTCCCGAAAACTCTCAAAGTAGACAGGGTGGACCTAGAACTATCCAAGGATTTAGATCTTGATACGAAACAGCAAGAAACTACTCTTGAAATCTTAGTTAGAGAACTCGGCCTCTCCAACATCGGAGGAAGAGCAGGATAGAATTGAGACATCTATGGGATCAGCCCTTGAGTTGGTATTACGGTTTTTGGCTCCTCTAAGAATGACTGGGTTGAAGTAAAAAATCAGAAGGATCACGCAAGAAAGAAATCATCACTTCAGATGACACTCTAATAAGGAAGTTTCCCCTGTGCATTACGGAGTCAAAGATTGATACACTGCTTGTTATAGATAAGCGGCTCATTTGGAAGTTCATGTAAGGGTAAAAATGCACTTATCATGAAGATTCATATGACTGGAGAGACGATGCTGGTAGGTTTGGATAAGTGGCTGAGAATGAAGGAAAGATCATCTCTTGTTTGCCTGATATTCAAAGTTTTGTTCAGCTACTTGCTATATCTAGATGATTGAACGTTTAGGAAATAGGTTTGATTAAGCTTGGAGCTCCCTGCTTTCAAATAGGGTAGAAGTTCAGAATTATTTTTGTTCTTTGTCACCGTTAGCTGGTGTCTTCACACTTGATATGTATAACCAGTTATTGGAAGTTAATATAAAGGGTAAGGGTAAGGATCCCAAATCCCTCAATCTATGCATGAACAGAAAACATGTTAGTTTAAGTTTGTGATAAATTAAAACTGTTCATGGCAACAAGAATTTGTCCAGAGAATTTAAATATATGGCCTGGCCATTAGTATGCATACCTCTAGAATCTTATAGTGACAATGTTAATACTGTTAATGTCCAATACAACCACTAGACTTATAGAATCCACAAGGAAACCAAGGGTGCACACCTTGCAACAATCCCCCAGCGCAAGCAAGGGGGTTTGAACTTGTGACCTGGGCTCTAATACCACTTGTTAGAAGTACGGTTGCTGTTGCACCAAAAGATCAACCTATTAATGCCCGATACAACCACTAGACTTATAGAATCCATAGGAGGCAGTTAAGCCATGTCACAAACCCGAGTGCTGCGCTGCATAGCACAAGGAAACCAAGGGCACACACCTTGCAACAAATACAACTTGAGGAAGTTTGAGAACACAATTGTGACCTTCATTACTATCAATTAGAGTGTTAAAAGGAATTTTTGCTCTCTTTATGGCATCTAGGTTTACTATTTAGCTATTAAAAAAACCAACATGGTCTAAAACATCAAGCCAATAATAGTACAAAGAAGAGTGGAAAGTTCTTCTCCTTCCTAGCTTTCGTAGTTTTATTGTTGTTAAATACAATTAGTCTCACTTTTAGCTACATTCAGCTGATATACAATTACAAAGGACTTTCTATTCCACTGAATTTATACAGGAGTTGCACTTTACCCCACCCACCAAAATGTAATGTAGAGTGTCCAGGTTGCCAAAACTTAAATCTGATCTCTATTGCAGAAAATAATTCAAGGCTGTCTACCAAAACAATTAATTTGGGTTATTAGCAATTTAGCACAGAAGTACCCCAGTTTGCCACAAACCACACGCTGAAAGACTTTTAAAGTTTACTGTAACAACTGAAAATTGAGCATTCAATCTTGGAAGCTCGAAGATGCTTAGTAAATGACTTTCGTTATCCAAAAAGCCAAATAATCATCAAGACAAGAAGTTGTCCTCATTAATATGAAGCTTAAAGTTAACATAAGATCTGCACAATTGGTATAGAACCTTGTCATATATAACTCTGTTACACCTTTCTTTCTTTTTGAGAACTCATAGACACGAACCTAGATGCTCATCCTATAGTAAATGCTAAATATAGTTTCTTCTGCTACTGTGTTGCCTCAACATTTTTTAGGCCAATATACCTATGATTGTCTTTCTTATACGCTTTATCCTTTTGTCTGTGGATGCTAGTTATTCTCTAAACCAGGGATCAGAAGATTAGGGTGGGGAAACCCATCTTTAATATTCTTGAAAAAACTAGGAACATATCAAGAGCTTCCTGAACATTAAGGTTAAAGATCAAGACACCCACCTGAATTCTTTTGCCCAAAGTGATAGGCTTTGCAGATGCATGGACAGCCGTTCCCAGAGGAGCTGCCTTCAAATGGTTGATATTCAGCTCTATACCAGCAATCCTTCTATATCCAGAGGCAACGTGAGCTCCAATACTTGCTAGCCCTTCTGCTATAAGTGATGTCACGCCTCCGTGAAGCACCTTGAAAGGCTGTTCATTTGGAATCATGATTCAGGCTAATTCAGCTAAAAACTCTTGGATAAAGAAAATTGCAGGCAATCATTAGACTCATTTTATCTCATAAGTGGATAATTCTATTCAAACACTCGTGCAATCTTACACCAACTGATCCGGAAGAATTACGGGCATGCATTATATGAATTTAAACTTCAGATTAGACTTTCATTTGGTCACAATATGATGTGCTATAGTATGAACCACTTGCCATCAAGTCTGCACCACAAGATATAATCTACCAATAAATAAATAAAATAATACCATTTCAGCATTACTATCTAGACTCTGAAAGATCATGTTACCCTATATGCATAAATCACACAAGCTGAGCTAAATCTCTTAAAAAAAGAAAATACTGGACAATCATTAAACTCATTGATCCGGTAACTGGATCTTAAACCAACCAATACAGGAATGTTATAGGTATGCACTACACTTCTATGTGGTACCAATATGACGTCAAACAAAGAATTTGCCAGAATTGCTTCAGTTAGAACCAAATACTATAATTTCATCTCCAAATATTAAAATATCAAATTACCCAATTCCCACATGGCTTAAAAGGAACTAATAAATAAATCTGTGTCTATATGACTTCCAAATCCAACAACCCAAGTTACCTAATTAATCTATCCCTCTAAAATACTAGTTTGCCAGCACCAAAAGAGAAAGGACTTGAAATCAAAACTAGCTTAAAAGTCGATATGCGTAAGATGCTACCGTTTCAATACAATTCAACGCATTGCATTGTGCCCCTGATTTAATCTGTCCAGAAGGAAAGAAAACTATCAACCTGCCCCTAAAATTCTATTTCATATAAAATACGAGCCTCATTTGCATATTATATGTAATGTCCTTTTTTTCAAAATTAAGTCAAAAGTTTTAAATCCAAAATGTCCATCATACATTTTTCGTGGGGTTTGAGAGTTTTACACTAAGAAAATAGAATTTAAATCATAATAACAAGGTTCCAAAATAAAATTAAAATATAAACTAAGACGATATCATATAAATGAAGTTTAATTAAAATAATTCATCTCAAAAATCAATCAAAGATCAGGAAGAAAATTTTAAGAGTTAACATCTATTGGAAGAAAATTCTATTTATGAGAGGCCAAGCGAGGATAACGGATCATATTGATCAAGAATTCTTTTTTCTGATTTGGTTCAATTAACGTGAAAATAAAACCCTTCTAAATTTGGTTCAATTAACATGAAAATAAAACCCTTCTAAATTTGGAGCTAGAAGATAAAAACCTACAATTGTTTGAAATCATTTCACATAGAAATCACCATCATATATATTTGATTAATACAATAGACACTACGTAGTAGTTTTCTGGATTAACTGTGTGCAGATATTCTCATCAACGTTTGGGATCATACGCACATAATTTAATTCAGAAAACTACTACTTGTCTTCATGAACTGTGAAAGTTTTTATCTTTAAAAATATATGAATAACAACTTTTATAATTAAATCGAATTCTTACTTTTCTATTTTGTTAATGTCTGTCATACAATATCGAAAGTATATGATAAAAAGGAGTTGCGGCCAATTTAATATACATTTTGTTACCTTTTTACCCCAGTTGCTTCATATCCTATGACTGTTGTATCTATTCCAACCTGCTGGAGTCTTGAACGCATTAAATTATTTGGCAGTGCCCCTGTTTAGGGAACAACATTTGACAAATACTAACATCGCATTTTGATATTGGCATATTTTATGATATTTTCCTACAATTGATATTTTAATATCAGTTATAATAGCTTGCAAAGGTTTGATAAATTTTGAAAGAAAGGTAGCTTGTTTTCATTTGCTACCAATACATGATTTAAAGGTGACCGTACGATCTGGAGTTGGGGTTAAGCCTGTTGAATCCTTATCTAGCATGATATAGATTTTGTAGTAAATAAAAAGAGAGATATATTCCATAAAATATCAGAAAGGTTTCAAAAGATATGTATTCAAGTCCAACGTTGCATATTCTTCTTAGCATTATGGATTGTGGACACCATAATTTCACCATAATTTAAGTCTGCTGTTCATTAAATGTTTAAGGGGTTTAATGGGACTTAACAATTGTCTCATGATATTTCAAAGAAATTTTTGACGACTTCGTAGCAGATTTATTTCAGAATGTAGCCACTCAAAGACATATATTGAACCCCAACGAAACTGTATAATCAGTAATTTTGAGCTAGTTATTGTATATAAATGAAATTAAAAAAATATACCATCCTGGCTATTACATTCTAACCTCTCAACCTCATTGTTTCCACATATCTGTGGAAAGGCTCCAAATCTTCAAAAAGCCTACACAAAACTTGATCTACAAAGGCTATATGCATAAAGTACAGTCTAGTGGTCTCATCTTGACGGAATGAATGCATTCTACTCACTTCAGCAGTGCAAAGTGATTCTTTATCACCAAATCTTCCAGGAACCTATAACTCACCAACAATTTAAATTTTCTTTTAATATGCATCTCAAGGTTTATTGGCGACTCCTAAATACGGTAAATTGGCAAGGTTTGGTTTTCTTTCAAGCTTGGTAAAGAGGGCGATGAAAGGATGTCCAGATTCACCTACTTAAATTTGGGAACAGGTAGCATCTCAGCAAGCATGATAACCCCACACACTCGACTGCACTTAAACTAAGGATCATACGTACCCTAAACCCCTCCGCATTCAAATTTGTTCCTCCACTACAAAAGCACAAAGGAGGCCTCCCTCACAAACTTGTAAACATTGATGTAAAAAGTTATTTACAGTTGAATTTAAAAATCTTCATACATTCTATCGCAGACTGTGAAAATCTCATAAATTTAATAAACTGCAGCTGATTCACGAATAACAAAGATGTTGAATCAATAAGCACAATACTTTCAGTCTATCATTGAGGCTCAAGTTAAGATGCGTCATCAAAATGCACTGGCACTGCACATATCTTTGGAGTCCTCCAACGACCATTTAACATTCCAAAAATTCATTGCTTACAAACCCAACGGCCAACACCAAAAGCTCATTGCTTAAAAACCCAACTACTACCCATCAGCAAATATGATCCATAAATAGAGAACTACTTAAATAGAGAACTACTTAAGTAATAAGCATCACACGTATGAATGTATATATTGATTGAGAATGAGACAGTAAAGCAATGAGAATCCCACCTGACAACAGCTTTCTGTGATAGTAAGGCAGCCTGAAACACAGTGGGCGGATACCAAATCAACCTGAAATCCAAAGGGCCTAAGGACTAAATCAGGTGGTGGTGAACCCATCATCATGGCTTCTGGGATTTTGCATTGCAGATAATTCTGGGTAAAGGAATCCATTCTGATTTCTTTTGCAGCCCAAATTTGTTTAGGTATTCCTCTAAAACCCACTCCTGCGATGACACCGATTGAAGGAAATGACTGTCATTACACCAAAAACTGTATCTCTTGTGGTATGATGACAGATGATGGGAAGGATTTCTCTGTTAGACCCGCAAGCATGAAATGGCGATAAGCTGGAATGAACCGTTCAGTGCCTCTCTTGCCCATCTGAAGTTCCAATGGGCATGTCTTATTTTTCTTCTTTGGGTGCATCTCACCTAACCGGAAGATTCTAAGTTCTTTCCATGTGAAAATTTTCTTTAATATATAGTGTCGTTTTCATTCTGAACAAATATATTTCACCGTTCTTCATGCTAATTACCGGGCCCCGCAATTGGCTGGGCAACGGAACAGACAATCAGACCAAAAACGTCCCATGTATCTTAATTGTAGTTCAGTTCTGTCCTTACACTGTATTGTACCTGAAATCTTACAAAAACCCATTTGCATCCGGTTCCCCAACCCCATCCCCAGCTCCAGTCCCAGTATCATCCAAGCAACTTGAAATTATTCAAATATGTATGACCATAGAATATTATTAATTAAACACAAAATCTTTTTAAAAAGAATTGATTTTATTAATAATTTGATTCTTACTCCTTGCCTTAAGAGATAATTACATAGAATTCTATAATAATTAGATATTATATCTTGTGTCATTTTAGAAGGTACAATGATGAGATAATCATGATAGGTGTTGGATATATGATACTACTAATTAGATACAAAGTATTCTCTACAGCAATTGTTTATATTATTATTATTATTATTTATATTATTCCTTGATTGAAGAGATAATTATAGAGAAATTTGTTTAATTAGTTAACCATTTTTATGTCTTTAGGAGGTACCATGGTAAAATAATTGTAGTCACAATAATTTTAAAAAAAATTTAATTAGTTATTATTCTTTATTGTTTTAAAAGATGGAGTGTATGAGTTGACAAAAAAAGTGAGGAAAATTAAGGAGATGTATATATGATGTGGGAAAGGGGTACTTACCATCTCTCTTGTCATTAAAAGGTGTAAAGGACAAGTCCATGAGAAAATTAGATAAGAAAATTATCTACCATTCCATGTGTCTCTAAAAGATGTAATGGGCAAGTGCATGAGAAAATTAGGTAGGAAAATTACCTACCATCCCTTTTGTCTTTAAAAGACATAATGGACAACTCTATGTGAAAATTAGAGAGGAAAATTAAGGAGATGCGTATTTAACTCGGAAAAGATGTTCCTATCATCCCTTGTACCTTTAGAAGATGCAATGGTTGAGTCAATAAGAAAATTAAAGAAATACGTATATAACATGAAAAGATGTTTTTCTATTCAAATTTGATATCAAATAAATAAATATCAATTTGTAAAGGAAAATAAACTTTCCTTAAGTTTAGTTTAGGTTAATCAAATAAAATGTATACATATAAACAATAACCATTCTAGATTCAATTAAATGTTAGAGGTAGAGAAATAAAGGTATTTAATTATGGATTTGAAGAATGTACAAATTCTACTATTAGTGTTGATAGTTGGATATCACCTCAAGATCATGCTCATGGAAATATGTTGAATCTACACAAAAGATCTAATAATTTGCACAATGTTTTTCTATACTTAATTTATCTTTGTGCCTTCTACCTTTTATGATATCTGAGAGTGACAGCATTCAAAAATATCTTTTAAAAAAAAATTGTATCAAGATGTTACCTTAAAATAAACAAAAAAATAAATAAAAATAACATAAATACAAAAAAATTACCTTCATATGTAATTTTACATACATACATATACGTATACATGTATATGTGTGTGTGTGTACATAATGCAATGTAAGTATATTAATAATCTTTAATAAACTATAGATTACTAATATTCCCACATGATTACCTTGTCAGATTCATCAATAGATTCAAGCCTCCAAGATTACCTCCAAAACTAAAAGATGTCTTCCACAAAAAGGCAACAAGAGCGTGATGTTGCTTGATTATGGTGCATTCATGATTACATAGATGTAAATTTGCAGATGATGTCTTGCTTATGAAGGAAAGATTGAGAGATAGGATTGACTAGTATGATGACAACTATCTTAATCCTATGCAATGAGATAATTAGTGATAAGATAGGATGAGATTACATCACAACTAGATGTTTATAGAAAGTTTCATAGCTCCCTAAATAAACTTAACATGTGAACTTGTGTGAAAAGGAACTAACTAGGAACTAGTTAGCTAATGCATTTTGATCACACTATGAAGGGGTAAACCAAATAGGAAAATATCATGTTCACACCAACACTCACCTTAAGTGCAACTTAGGGAGAATGTAGAAAAATTGCAAATGATGCAAACATGATTATGATGATGAATATGATTATTGGTCTTGACTACTAGGACATGTTGGGTACCCATTTACAATGTGATATCTCATAAATATAAATCCTAGTGGGACAAAAAATGCTCTCCAAAAGAGAGAAAAGATGAAAACTGTAGCGTCCTAAAATTGCGACACTTGCAATTTCGACTGCATTTCGGTCTTCACGATGGTGATGCAACACGGAACCTGGATGGAGACCCCAAAACTTGCTCACGATACCAAAAACTGCATTTTCTTGCACCCTGGCCTGATCCCTCCTTGCACCCTGCTGTCCCGGGAGGTGGGACCAGAGCGCCCAGCGCCCTGGTCCTTCAGGACCAGGGCGCCCAGCGCCCTGGTCCCCCAGGACCATGGCGCCCAATGCCCTGGTCCCTGGCCCTATTTTGGGCCCGGTCTCCTATGGGACTTCGGGTCTTTTTGTTTGCAAATTGGAAAATTAACATTTCCTGGTCGGCCTAAGGTCGGGAAAATCAGTCTACTAACCCTAATTGGCAAGTATATAAACTACATTTTCCTTTCTCATTTGGGTAAGAAGAAAAAGGCATGGAAACAATATTCAAACATTCAAGCATTCAAGCATTCAAACATTCCTTCAAGCAATTGATTATTCCAAGTCTCCATTCAAGGCTAAGTGTTGCATTCAAGACAAGGATTCAACCATTGAAGAGGAGATCACATACTACAACATACAACATACAACAAACAACAACATCTATACCTTCGCACATAAGGATACAAACATCCTTACAACAAGGTATTAGTACTTGTTTTACATTACAATCATTTACATTTACAGCATTTCTCATTTCTTGGTTAATTCCAAAACCGGGGTTTGACCTAAAGGCAAACCCCTAATCCCTAACCCCCCAATCGTCTTCGCTTTTCTGTGTGTAGGTTGCAGGTACGCGGCTGAAATTGAAGATCTGGAATCCTTGTGCAGAGACGAACAAATCCCCCTTCGTTTCACGGATTTTTCGGAGGACCGTGTGCACGCCGGGCGCCATCGTCCCGTCAACTTTTGCTCAAATTTGCAGGACAGTGTCGTATCGACATTTTACTGCTAATTCCAGGTCTGCAGCTTCATCCTATATCCCTATCTCAGTTTATAAGCGAATCTTTCTCACTTTCTTGTATTCCTAGCCTAATCATTCTATCTACATTCTTTACAAAAGAGGGTAGCCTTGCTGTCTTAACCCTTGAAACTCATTTAGAATCCAATCTTGCATTGTGTGGGATTGGATCTTGTGGGTTTCAACCCCTCTTTTGAATGTAAAGTCTCCCCTAAGTGAAAACCGTCAACCCTAGTAACCTCCCTTCTCTCTCCTTGGAGTTGGAAGAGGGGAGAGCAACTAGGGTTCGATCGATTTTCCGCTTTACATTTAAGTGAACCTGACGTGAACATCCTTTTTGATTATTCATGGTTAGATCTGAAAATTGGCTTCCTTGATTACATTTCCATGTTTGATCTTTTGCAAATTTTAGAGGTTAATTGCATAAAAACCCTAAATTTCTTTTTAGTAATTGAGCTTGTGAAATGTTTAATTGTTAATGTTTGTTTCAAATCTACCCTTCTACTGCAAATTATCAATTCATATTTGTGCTTTAATTCTGAAAATTAAGTGGTTAAGTGTCAAAACCCTAATTTTTTAAACCCTCTTGATTCAACCTTTGTCCGACAATTTCATTGATCAAAACATCTCCAAATCGGCTGTAACTTTGGATTCCGCAACAAAATCATAAAATCTTTCATCCCTGAAAATTTGGAAAAAAGTTGCGAGGACCATGTGCACTCCGAGCGCCATCGTCCCCGACATTTTTTTTGAAATTTCGGGAGCAAGATCTTAATGTATTTTCCTGCTAAAATCCAGAATTTTGGCTGATTTTATCAAATCTAACACTTTCAAAATTACAGTCAAAGTTGGTCTTGTGATTGCTTGGTTTAGGGCTTCTAATCATTCAAAAATTGTTGAAATTGAAATTTTGTGTCAAAATTGTGTTCCTATTGTCCTAAATCTGAAAAGTGTGTCTGCATTCATTCGAAATTTTAGTGCTTTATTCAAAATTCTTGCAATTTGTGACTTTTGAAATTAAGTGCTTAATTACAACAACTTTGATTTCCGCTTTCAAAATTGAATTTCGCGTGAAATTGAGTCAACTTTTAAATTTCAAAACTTGCATTGCTTTTGGTATTCCCTCTAAAATCATAAAATTCAAATTTTCAGTTTCCCTCTCTTTTTCAAAATTCAAATTTTGCATTTTTCGACAATCTAGGTAGGGTTCAATTTTGAGATTGCAACTTTAATTTGGCCTATCTACAGATCGTAAAATCACTCAATTTTTTCAAATTAGCTCTAAAATCATCATAACTTTCATCCCTGCAAGTTTCGAAAAAAGTTGTGAGGACCGTGTGCACTCCGAGCGCCACGGTCCCTGACATTTTTTTCAAAATTTTGGGAGATTGTCGTGATTGCATTTAACAACTTAAATCTAGAAGATTCGCTGATTTTACTGAAATTTGCTACCTCTAAAAATCAAAATCTTCTCTCCTCTCTAGTGCATGAGTTTTACAACAATAAGCCCTACTTACACTATTCCCGTTAGACGAAGCCGTAGAATTAACTCTTTCCGAGGTTTAATTACTGAGGAGATGGAACCTAATTTGAATGGCCTTTTTAACGAGGACATGGGTAATTCCTCTAATCCTCCTAATGATGAAGAAGCTCTCCATGAGGTTTCTATAGAACAACTTGCGAAATTGGATAACCAATTTGACGATTTTCGACAATGGATGTCTCAAGAATACCCCGATAGTCAAGCTCTTCCTTTAATTGAGGGTCTAAAACATGTGCTTCAAAGTGATAAGAATGGAATTGATATTTTGTGTGGTATTGCACACATTGTGGATTCGAATGTGATCCCTATAAAGAGTTGTGCTGAAAATTTAGGCTATACACAACCTCCTACTCAAGTCAATCATTCTATTCCTTTGACAACTTCTATTGCTAGCATACCTACCTTTACATCAAACATAATGGCTACTTCAATACAAGACATTCCTCCTATGATCACCAGTCATGGGGGCAATCCTTCTTCTTCAATTAACCCTCTTCCTTCATTTAATCCGACTTCTTCATTCATTCCTTCAATGAGTGTTCCTATTACATCTCCACAAATGAACATGATGCAAGGGGGCAATTCATTCAACCATTCCATTCCTCCTTGTAGTGTCCCTCCTTTCCAATCCTCTCCTATGACTAACTATCATAGTGTCCCGCCACCTTACTCTTTACCTTCTTTCAATAACATAACACCTCCATCTCAATCTAACACATCTAATATGAATTCTTCGACTGAAGCGACCATTAACAATCTTGCACAAACTGTCTCTTCTTTACAGCAACAAATTGCCTCTATGAATCAATCTAAGTTTAGTGTGCCCACATTTGATGTTGCGAGCCCACGTTCTCTTGACATTGTTCGAGCTATCCCCCCTAAACATGTTGAAATCCCGCATTTGGAGCTTTATAACGGTAAAGGAGATCCTCTAACACATGTTAAGACTTTTCAAACAATATGTACTGACTTTGCTTATGACCAAAGGTTGCTTGCAAAACTGTTTACTAGAACATTAAGAGACAAAGCCCTACAATGGTATTGCTCGTTGCCTTCTTATTCTATTACTTCTTTCGAACAACTTGCAAATGCTTTCATTCAACAATTTCAAAACAATATAAGTCCTAAAGTTACTTTGATTGATTTAATGCATTGTAAACAAGGTGTTAAAGAAAAAGTGACTAATTTCATTGGTAGATATAAGCATTTGTATGCTCAAATTTCTTTTCCAGTGCCTGACAATGATATTCAAAGAATCTTTATTTCTAATTTACAAAAAGATATTCGAGACAAACTTCTGTTTTCTGAGTTTACTTCTTTCCAACAGTTGTGTGCAACTCTTCACAATTATCAACTAACTATGAGTCAAATGGAACAATCACATCCTATGGCTCCGAGTGATAAGGGTGATAGTAGTCAACAACCATTTGGAAAGTTTAAACCGAATAGAGATTCCATCAAATTCAATGAAAACATCATCAACAACAATGTGAATGCAGCATCAGGTGTGCCTCCTATTTCTAAGTTTTTCAAGAAAGAAAGAAAGTATACTCCTTTGAATGAATCATTGCATAGTATTATGAATAAGTTATTGGAACAAAATGTGCTTACTCTTCCTCCTGTAAGGCAAATTGATCCTGCAAAGATAAATTCACCTTATTTTGATAACAAATCTTTTTGTCAATTTCATCGTCAACCTGGGCATGATACTGAAAAATGTTTTTCTTTAAAGGGTAAAATTCAAGATTTGATTGATAATAATACTATCTCTGTTTCTGGAGTGAATGATAAAGGCAATACATCTGTAGCTCCTCCTAACCAAAATCTTTAGATTTTTACTGATCCATTACCTTCCCATACCTCTAATGCGATTGAGACTAATGATTCCTCTCTCTCATCTAATGGTCTTGTGTCTATGACTCCGAATGTGATTAACTTTGTAGAGCAGCAAGAAAACCCTAAAGAACCTATCAGAGCACCTGATGGTCCTTTATATATAGTTGCAAAAGTCAAGAATACACCTTGTCGTGGAGTGCTTATTGATCCTTCGTGCATGGTTAATGTTATTACTGAAGAATTTCTTTTTACTTTGCAATTGAATCAAGTGATCTATGACAAAACAGATGTGGTTGTGAAATTATTTGATGCATTTTCTTCTCCTGCAATTGGTTCTATTACATTACCTATTGAAGTTCATAACAAATCCCTTGATGTGAGCTTTGCTATTATTCCTTCATCCGAACAATTTTGTGTGAAGCTTGGCTATCCTTGGCTATCTTCCATGAAATCTATTGCTTCTCCTATTCATAAGTGTTTGAAATTTCCCCATAATGGTGAAGTTGTTACTGTCAATCATAGTCTCTTTAAACCAGCTAAAAGAACTTCTAGCGTTCCTATTGATTATTTTTGGCCTAAACAATTCCAATCTATTCCTCCGCGAAGTGATCATCTTTTCAAATCTTATCAAAAGTGGAAAACAGATATGATCCTATCTCTAAGTGAACCTAGAACACCTAAAGTTGATATTCCTATCATTCTTGAGAAGGAAGTTCTTCCTTTGAAAGATAAAACTAATGTCTTTCCTCAAGAAGATTCCCAACCCATCCCTATGGATGTGACTATGTCTATGCCTAATAAACCTTCTAAAAGTAGACCTATACCTCCTCATCATGATGGACTTGGTCTTCTTCCTAAACCAAAAATTCCTCCTTTATATGGAGCAGTTCCTCCTCCTTCCTTCTATAGAGAGAAGAGACCTTCTTCTTCTCTTATTATCTAGCCTAAGAGACCACAACCTAAACACCCAAGTGATAAGGATGAGAACATTCCTCCTCCTCAATCTTCTCCACTGCCTACTAAGACTAGACGAAATCGTTCTGCACATGAATGCCAACGAAAGCGTCGTCTTAGGGCTCAAGCAGCTGCTTCTCAAACTTTGCAATCTCCAAAAACACCTTCAACAAGCATTATTCCATTTTCTCCAAAATCTCCTAAACATAAGATGCATGATGATCTTGATCCTGTGCGAGTTAAAGATCCTATTTTTATAAATCTTGATGATGATATATATGACAATGTTATTCATGATGAAAATGTTACTCCTCTTGCTTCTGATAGTGAATATGAACTTGTTGATATTGATAACCATTTATCTAACGAATTTTCTAAAGCACTTATCCTAGCTCCTAGACAAGAACAATGTGGCTTGGAACATGAACATAGCCCTTGTTTGGATCTTGTGATAGCTCCATCTGCTGTGTTGGATGTTCCTCCTCTAGCATGTTCCCTGCCTTTCCGAAACATTGATCAGCAAGATCGGGGGGTAGATGACGTGCTAGACTAGTTACATTAGCATAGCAGACTCTCTCCTCCTCTCTTTTGTTACTTCTTCTATGTGTTATTCTCATTCTTCTATTTGTTGTCCTTAGTGTTGTCTACTTGAGGACGATGCAAAGCATTGAGATCTCTTTTGGTCTCTCTCATGTTGACTCAAAAGACACATGTGTTCCCTTCTTCTAGGTGGCCTTCCTTGATTGGGTAATGAAGAACAATTATGCATACATACATATGATATATATACATGACTTATCATACAGCATACTGACCCCGAGGAAAGCGAAGTCACCTCGTGCTTTGTGTCTATTATCCTTGGGTTTATCTCACACTTGGGGGCTAAATCTTTGTGATAACGTGCTCCTTTCCCTTTTCATTTCTTATGTGTATCACTACGTTAAAGCAATCACCCCCATTGAGGCGTGTGCGATCGCTTTAACGTAGGGGGGCATACACCCCGTCTATCCCTTCAGGATACTTGAAAATTTCTTGGCGAACTTAGCTTTGCCTTGAAAATTTTTGGTATTTCTCTTACATGACTCATAGTGAGGGAACCTTACTACTGACAGTCATGGTTCTCCCTTGTGATCTTCCCTTTTACTTTGTCAATCGAAGTCGTAAGATCCTTAGTCCACTGGGGGCTTGGTGTGTCTTGCCTCCTTGACATGGTGAAAGTCTTTCAATGTTGTTTCCTTGTACTTTACCGGAAGTATGAGCGCACGCTTATACTCCCGCTAAAGTGGGGGCTAAATGTAGCGTCCTAAAATTGTGACACTTGCAATTTCGACTGCATTTCGGTCTTCACGATGGCGACGCAACACGGAACCTGAATGGAGACCCCAAAACTTGCTCACGATACCAAAAACTGCATTTTCTTGCACCCTGGCCTGATCCCTCCTTGCACCCTGCTGTCCCGGGAGGTGGGACCAGAGCGCCCAGCGCCCTGGTCCCTGGCCCTATTTTGGGCCCGGTCTCCTATGGGACTTCGGGTCTTTTTGTTTGCAAATTGGAAAATTAACATTTCCTGGTCGGCCTAAGGTCGGGAAAATCAGTCTACTAACCCTAATTGGCAAGTATATAAACTACATTTTCCTCTCTCATTTGGGTAAGAAGAAAAAGGCGTGGAAACGATATTCAAACATTCAAGCATTCAAGCATTCAAACATTCCTTCAAGCAATTGATTATTCCAAGTCTCCATTCAAGGCTAATTGTTGCATTCAAGACAAGGATTCAACCATTGAAGAGGAGATCACATACTACAACATACAACATACAACAAACAACAACATCTATACCTTCACACATAAGGATACAAACATCCTTACAACAAGGTATTAGTACTTGTTTTACATTACAATCATTTACATTTACAGCATTTCTCATTTCTTGGTTAATTCCAAAACCGGGGTTTGACCTAAAGGCAAACCCCTAATCCCTAACCCCCCAATCGTCTTCACTTTTCTGTGTGTAGGTTACAGGTACACGACTGAAATTGAAGATCTGGAATCCTTGTGCAGAGACGAACAGATCCCCCTTCGTTTCGCGGATTTTTCGAAGGACCGTGTGCACGCCGGGCGCCATCGTCCCGTCAACTTTTGCTCAAATTTGCAGGACAGCACCGTATCGACATTTTACTGCTAATTCCAAGTCCGCAGCTTCATCCTATATCCCTATCTCAGTTTATAAGCGAATCTTTCTCACTTTCTATGTATTCCTAGCCTAATCATTCTATCTACATTCTTTACAAAAGAGGGTAGCCTTGCTGTCTTAACCCTTGAAACTCATTTAGAATCCAATCTTGCATTGTGTGGGATTGGATCTTGTGGGTTTCAACCCCTCTTTTGAATGTAAAGTCTCCCCTAAGTGAAAACCGTCAACCCTAGTAACCTCCCTTCTCTCTCCTTGGAGTTGGAAAAGGGGAGAGCAACTAGGGTTCGATCTCATAAATATAAATCCTAGTGGGACAAAAAATGCTCTCCAAAAGAGAGAAAAGATGAAAACAAACATGAACAGGTGATAGAAAAATGGATGTACGGAGGACTCAACATGACCCCCAAGGACAACATCCATCACAAGTATACAATAAATTACCCCATAATCCCCCCACCATATATAATCTCTTGCAAAAATGGTGAATGCTTGAAGACAAACCATGATCCAATGCCTACAAACGACGTATCTCCCTTTGGGAAGAAATCGGACCAAATACAAATGCAGGATTGCTTCCCATTCCAGATAGGAATTGGTATGAATAAAAAATCCAAATTAATAAATATTGTATGTCTAAAATATTCTCATATGTCGTCGTGTCCATGGATGATGATGATCCCACAATCATATCAAGTATTTGCCCAATCAAATAAGAAGGTGATAAATTAGGATAAAGTGGTAACGAGTGTTGAACAAGATCCAAAGACAAAGATGATGTGACAATAGTTATGATGGTACCAATATCATAAAAAAAGGAGAGATAACCAATCAAAATTTTCCTCCAAATCTAAAATGTGAGACTTCATAGACAAGTCTGAAATACTTGTCAAGTAATCATTCCATAAAGATGAATTTGAAAGACTTTAATTTACATATTGCAAAGAGTCACTTATATCTCCCAAATAAACATATCTAAATTCAAATGATGCAACAAAGATGAATTTGTGATCTCAATTGGAGAAGTGGGAGCAATAGGAGAGGTATGTTGATTATCAAGATGCTCAAGTGCTACATCATATTCAATCTCTTATAATGTATAATCATCAAAAAGTATAGTATTAACATCATCAATTGGAATGAGCCAATGTAACATGTGATCATCTAGGAATGGAGGATTATGTGAATCTCCATAAATATCCCAAATTTTGGTCCAAACTATGTGTGGGCACCTTATTACTAGAATATGATGGCAAGTATATTACACTAATGCTTGGACTAACTAATCAATCCCATAATATCATTATTTTTATTATCCCAAACTTATTTCTTTCATTTTATCTCTAGCTCAAGGATGAGTCTATGAAGATGAGGAAAAAGATTGAAACACTGGCAATGTGGTAAGATGTCTTTTTTTCCAAGACTCATAATTTTCCTTAGTCAAAGCTATTACAAAAGGATGTGTTGCATAACCCATGATTATTACAATGATACAATCCTCAAATAATTAAATAAAAAATCTAAACATATTATGTAGTTTAAATGAAGCGATTTGGTCAAAGCAATACTTTTCTAAGTGCTAGCATGTCCAAGTAATCCTCTAGAATTCAAATATAGAAAAATTTGAATAAAATATACCTAGGATTGAATATGGAAAAAGTACATGGATTGCTTGATAAAGCTACTGAATACCTTTATAATGATTCAAGAATTGTGAAAATTAGAGATCTAGACAAAAAAGTTATGAGTTTGAAGGCCAAAAATGAAGATCTTACTTCAATTGGCAATTACTTACACTTGTAGAAAAATCTAGCAAAACATCTTGCACCACTACAAAGTGCCCAAAACTAAAATTTTATCAATATCTCATTTGCAAAATTTTGAGACTATGGTAGAAAGTTAAAATGTTGCCCCATTAGGGCATAAGAGGGAAAATTTAGACCCCTAGGTGCTTGTCCTTTGGGTGCACATATGACCAAGTTTTCATGCTAGTTTAAAAACTTTTGCATCATCACTCTCAGTGGCAAGCTAGTGGTGCTCTAGGCAACAAAGTGGTAGCTCCCTCACACAATGCTCATTAGGCTTCAAGTCATGCCTACTAGATATGACCAATGACTTTGCTAACATAGAATTCGAGGTATGATTCAAATGGTGATTAAATAATTTTCAATTGATAAAAAATATGATTTGTACCACTAATTAGATCAAATTGATAAAAGATGACACTAGAAATCATACTTGTGACACAAATGTTAGACACACCCCAAGACTAAGAGGGGGGTGAATTAGTCTTGAATAAATCTTAACGCTTTATAATTTGATTTGATTCAACTTTAAAATTTAATCTAATTGGCAACAAAGAAAGATAAGAAAATAACACACATACAAGCAAGAGAACACCAAATTTATGTGGAAAGCTCGAGAAGGGAAAAACTATGGTGAGAGTTAGCTCACACTATAGAAACAATATTACAATTTGTTGAAGGGCTCACTACCCAAGGAGCCTCATTACTCCAAAAGGACTTGCAAACCGAGGATCACTTCCTCATTGTAAGATACAAAGGACTTGTTGAGGGGACTCATTGTCTCTGGGCAAGATACATGAATTTTGAATTATAATGAATATGCCTTCAACATCATAACATCCAACAATCTCCCTGAAGTGTAGTTGCTCTTGACTCATTGCCTCAAGCAACCACTAGGCAATTAAGCTCTAATACTTCCACCACACACACTTGGTGTTTCATATTCATATATTTTGCATTCCACTCACCACCACACACTTTTAAATTGACTTTATCTTATTTATATATCATCCACCCAATCTTAAGACATCAATTAGGTCTACAAGAATAGGGGACAAGAAATAATCCCACAAGGTCGGCCATAAAACACAATTGTGGTGAAAGCGGATGTATCCAAGAGATAGAGATAACCTATAATAATCTTAATACATATTCTAATCTAGTCACAAACATCACATGTGTTGGCACACATCCCCCAAGGTCATAATAAGGGTAACATGTAGCTCATAACCAGTTGGCCCAAAAACACTCTCAAATGAATCTTTACAATGAGGATCCCCACAAGTCATAGTAGGACCCAAACACAACTCAATACATCTTCCAATGCTGGTGGAGACCCCCTAAAGATGCATTACAAGCAGGAAAACAAGCCCTATCATCCAGATAGCTGCTAATTACCCACCAACATTAAATTAAATGCAACACCAAACAAACCATCCAACATCATTTAAATTACATAGGGGCATTCCATGAACCCTCAACAACATCCTCATGTACTTCTTTCACATTGTCAATCCAAAATCAACTTCCAAAACCAAACGGGCACAAAACTCTTCATTACGATCCAATGTCACAAAACATAATCATGAGATAGGTCACCAACAAACACACTTCCAAAAAGATTCATCACCTAAAATGACAACCGAGACATGTTGCACAAACATTATAAGCACACCCTCAAAGTTGTAAAAATAGAAACCTCAATGTGCAGAAATGTGGAACATTCTCTAGACCATTCATTACACTACCAACATGTTGCCATTACAAGAGACATCAACTACAACATGAGGGACTTGAAAACATGGGAGTGTAATATCCATGGAGCATAGACATTATATCTAAAACTATAAAGATTATTTCTACAAAAGTGGGGGAGTGTAGAGCATTCTTCGAAACTACATTCAACACATCTTCCTATAAATCTCATTCTTCATTAACTTCTGGATATAAGGACACTACTTTCTCACTTTGGAGCAATAAAGAAGGCACTACAATAGCTTGTAGTATGCACAGGACCATTTGAAAACCATCACTTCATCATCATGCATCTAATCCTCATATCAATATGACATCATCATGATAGTATCGTCAACATCATCATAATATATTGGATGTAGACATCAACACCAAGAAAGGTGGACATCCACAATAAAGAACCTCTCTACTCATTCATCTTGAATCTCCAACAAACTTCTGCACACACATCTAGTCGTCAATAATGACATTAGCTACCAACAATTTTTAATTGACATAGTTGAACAACATATGCTTTCACCAACAAGGAGCATACAACTATCTCAATCACATCTCAATAATAGGTATAACATCAACTTACAAGATGAGGGTTAACATAAATGACATTACCAAATAATCAATAATAACAGTCGTTAACAATCTCCCCCTTTGTCATTGATGGCAACACAACACAACACTACAATTTATCTCCCCCTTTGACATCAAGGACAAAGGTCAAAGGTCACTCACCAAACCCTACACCTGCATTCTCTTTATTCATTCTACACTTCTCTCTTTCTTACTATCAACAATGTCGAACAAT
This sequence comes from Cryptomeria japonica, assembly GCF_030272615.1. NCBI lineage: Eukaryota > Viridiplantae > Streptophyta > Pinopsida > Cupressales > Cupressaceae > Cryptomeria > Cryptomeria japonica. Next base: position 387,605,600 of record NC_081407.1, read on the forward strand.
TGCTTGCTCCCCCTAAGAGCAACAACCAAACAACATCCTACTCTCCCTAAGGAGTAGACAACATCAGTCCAAGAGATAAGAGGTATACTGTGAATCACCTCCTGGACAGATGTACGAAAATGTTTGAAGAAGGAGGGGCAATAACCTCTAGCTTCTGCTTAAGATACCCAAATTTATCCTTTGGAAGAGCCTTGGTGAAAAATTCTACAATCTGATCCTTTATGGGAACATACTCTAATTCAACTTCCTTCTTTGCAACCTTCTCTCTTAGGAAATGATACCAAATAGAAATGTGTTTAGTCATTGAATGCATCACCAAATTTTTTGAAATTTCTACAACACTTGTATTGTCACACATGATAATAATAGGCTCATCAAATGCCACCTTAATATCCTTCAATGTTTGTTTAATCCACATTACTTGAGTGCAACATGATGCTACGTCAATATAATAAGTTTCTTCCATTGATAAGGATACTAAATCCTACTTCTTACTAAACCAAGTGACCAATCTTTCTCCCAAGAAAAATATACTACCATCGGTTCTTCTTCTATCATCTACATACACAACCCAGTCAGCATTAGTAAAGGCCTTCAAGGAGAAATCACCATCCTTGTACCATAGACTATAATCCAGAGTCCCCTTCAAATATATGAATATTCATTTAACATCATTCTCATGAGATTATTTAGGGTTAGTTTGATATCTAGCAACTAGACATATCACATGCATAATGATAGGTCTAGAAGTAATAAGATATAACATTCCACCAATCATAGACCTATAATAAGTTTGATCAACTCCTAGAGACTCATCGTCTTTGCTCAAATGATAGCTAGTAGCCATGGGGCTATTCACTGGTTTAGAGTTTTTCATATCAAGCTTCTTCAACATCTCTTTGACATACTTAATTTGAGAAATAAAGATACCACCATTCAGCTAAGCAACTTGAAGACCAAGAAAGAATAACAACTCACCAACAATAGATATCTTCTACAAATTTGTTACATACACCATCATCTTCACCAAAGATAATATCATCAACATATACAACAACTATCAAAATTTTATCTTCCTCAATCTTAATGTAAAGATTGATATATGTAGTACCTTTCTTGAATCCTTGTTGAAGTAAGTACTTATCCAACCTTGCATACCAAGCTCTGGGGCCTTGCTTGAGACCATACAAAGCCTTTTTTATTATGTACACCGTGTCCAGATCTTCTGATAACTAAAAACCTTCAAGTTGTTCAATGTAAATTTCTTCCTCTAGATCACTATTCAAGAAGGCAGACTTCACATCCATCTATAACTTTAGATTCTTATGTGTTGCAAAGGCAAGAAACATCTTGATTGCTTCTGTCCTTACCACTAGAGCATATGTCTCCTCAAAATAAATCCCTCCTACTCTTGAATAACCTTTACAAACTAATCTTGTTTTATTCCTTGTCACTTCTCCTTGATCATTCAACTTGTTCCAAAACTCTCATTTTGTTCCTATGCCATTCTTATATTCAATTCTAGGGAATAATTCCCATGTATGATCCTTCTCAATCTAATCCAACTCTTCTTGCATTACATTCATCCATCCTTCATCTTTTTTAGCATCAACAGAGGTCTTGGGTTCCACTTTTGAAAGGAGGCAAAGGTTCACTCACTCACTTGCTTTTGCAAATCTTCTTTTAGTCTGTACACCTTCATTCTTATCACTAATGATATGATCTTCTAAGTGACTCTTCTATACATAATTAGCTATATTTTTAGGGGGATTCTCTAATTTCTTTCATTTTTCTTCCTTGTCTACATCTTCCTCTTCTTTAATGCAAACAAGCTCATTAGATCCAAAGTCCTCAAGTCCTTGTTCATTTTGGCTCCAATCTTCATCTACTCTGACATTTGTACTTTCAACTATCCTTCTTGGTCTCTTATTGTAGCATCTATAGGCCTTTCTCCTTTTGGAGTGACCAAGGAAGATCTCTTCATCACATCTTGAGTCAAACATTTACAAGATCTTCTTTATCTCTTTTGATGCAACATTTGCTACCAAAAATTTTAAAATAGTTGACCGTTGGAGGTCTTCCATACCATATCTCATAGGGGATCTTATGGTTATTGACCCTTACATGCACCCTATTTAGAATACAAACAAAAGCATGCACTAACTCTTTCCAATATACATCATGCAAATTAGCATCTTTCGTCATTGTTCTAGCCATTTCTTAAATTGTCCTATTTTTCCTTTCAACTACCCCATTTTGTTGAGGGGTCCTAGGAGTAGGCAAATGTCTCCTAATGTCATTATCTTCACAAAAAAAATTAAACTAATTTAACATAAATTCTCCTCCTCTATCAGAGCTTGAACATTTGATCTTAGCATCAATCTCATTCTCTAAAATAGACTTGAAAGATTTAAACTTATTTATAGAGCTTTTGATATTTCTTTAAAAAATGTAACCTATGTCATTCTAGAGTAATCATCAATAATAAACATAAAATACCTTTCACCATTGAGTCCTTGAGTCTTTGTTGGTCCACATAAGTCATTATGTATTAGCTCCAGAGGTTTTGTATTAGAGTACTCCTTGTTCTTGAAGTTGGTCCTTGTCTACTTTCCCATTTGACATTCCTTGCATAAAGGGTGTGTAGGCTTGATAATCTTTGGCATGTCTCTTACTACATGTGTAGAGATAATATTTACCATTTTGTCAAAGTTGATGTGACCCATCCTCTTGTGATATAGCTAACATTTTCTAGACCGTGCCAACAAATAGATTCCCTTTTTGGCTTCTTTTAGATGATAAACATTTCCATCAGTTCTTGTTCCTTCTGCAATCATCTTTCCTAAGCTACATTTTTTTATTTCAAAACCTTTGTTATGAAATATGAAATTATATCCTTTTTTGCATGTATGAGTAACATTGAGAAGATTTTTTTTAGCCCCCAAACATAAAGAACATCCTCTATCTTATTCTTTCCATCAATAGTTATAGTACCTTTTCCACATATATGTGTAGACCCTTCATCACCAAGCCCTATTGATCCTCCATTCCACTTCGCAAATCTAATGAATTTTCTCTTATCACCGATCATGTGATTAAAAAATCCACTATCAATTACCAAAGTATTTGGTTCTTATTTTTCATGGAAGGCAGTCTTCACAATCATTAATTTTTTATTATTTTGTGTCTACAGAGCACCATATTCCTTACATTTTTTTAGCATTATTCATCTTGTAACCAAATTTCACAACCATAAATAGTGTCTCATCATGTGAATCATCATAACCCTCATCTTTAGATGAATAACTACTCCCTTTGGAATAAAAACTTGTGTTGGGCTTTTAATTGGAATTTATATCTTCTATATTGCTATCTTTTTTAAAATTGTATTTAGAAGCAGAATGATCAATCCTTCCATAGTTAAAACATTTGACAAGTAACTTACCCTTGTATTTGCTAGTGCTTTTCTTCAATCTTCTTACAAAGTTTGCTTCAACTTCATCAAGAACTTCATACTAATCAATGCCATCTTCAGTCTTCTTATTGATTTTGGATGCAACTTCCCTTTTAGGAGCAACTTCACCAAACTCTCTCATCTTAAAAGTAGTCGAAGCCCATATAGTTGATCATTTTTATATTTATCTAGATCCTTACATTCTTCAATGGTAGAAACCTTAGGACAATAGGATTTATGAAGGGATCTGAATACCTTTTTTACAACTTCATCTTCTTTGATTTCAACACCAAGACCATTGGTGTTGGTTAACACCTCATCAACTTGAGCTAGCAATATTTTCATCCTCAGACATCTTCAAATTCTCAAACTTACACTTAAAATTTTGCAACTTGATTTGTCTTACCTTATCATCTCCTTCATAAATGTTATTTAGTTTCTCCAACATTTCTTTAGCAATGCCATACTGCATCACCTTCACAAGTTTTGAATCTTCTAAACCACTCATGATAGCATTTCTTGATTTGTCATTATTTTCATGTGACCTGATATTAGTGCATCAGTTGGAAGAGTAGGAGGGAATGTATAACCATCTCTGATTGAGTTCCATACTCCAAACCTTGAACAAGTCAAGTAACCTTCCATTATGCATTTTCAAAGAGCGAAGTTTGTACCACCAAACTTAGGTGCCTTGTGAGCCCCATCTTGTTCCATCTCAGCTCTTTCCTCAAGCAGTTAAGCTTCCTTAGAGGAAATTGGCTTTGATACCAATTGTTAGACACAACCCAAATTGAGAGGGGGGGGATTAAATGGTCTTGAATAGATCTTAACACTTTATGATTTGATTCAATACAACATTAAACTTTAAACTGATCAGCAACAAAGAAAGATAAGCAAAGAACACACATACTCGAGAGAACACTAAATTTACATGGAAAATCTAAGAAGGGAAAAACCACAATGAGAGTTAACTCACACTATAGAAATAATATTAAAATTTGTTGAAAGCCTCATTGCCGAAGGAAACTCACTACTCCAGAAGGACTTGCAAGCTAAGGATCATTTCCTCTCGGCAAGATACAAATCACTTATTGAGGGGACACACTTTCTCTAAGAAAGATACATGATTTTTAATTATAATGAATATACCTTCAACATCATAGCATCTAACAATCTCCATGAAATGTAGCTATTCTTGACTCAATTCCTCAAGAAACCATTAGGAAATTTAGCTCCAATACTTCCACCACACACACTTGTTATTTCACATTCGCATCTTTTGCATTCCACTCACCACTACACACTTTGCAATTGACTTGATCTTATTTATATATTATCAACCCAATAGTAGGACATCAATTAGGTCAACTAGAATAGGTGACAACAAGTAATCCCACCAATTCGGCCATAAAACACTATTGGGGTGAAAGCGGTTCTATTCAGGAGGTAGAGATGACCTATAATCATATTAATACATCTTCAAATGCAGTCCCAAACATCACACGCATTGGCACACATCCTTCAAGGTAACGTGCAGGCAAAATGTGTAGCTCATAACCAGTTGACCCAAAAACACTTTCTCCAAATGAATCTTCACAATATAGATCCCCACAAGCCACAATAGGATCTAAACACAACTCAACACATCTTCTAATATCGACGAAAACACCCTAAAGATGCACCACAAGCAACAAAACAAGTCTCGTTGGCCAGATAGCTACCAATTATCCTAAAAATTGACACTGGATTAAAATACAAAACCAAGCAAACCATATAACATCATGTGGATCACATAGAGGTTTTCCATGAACCATAAATAACATCCTCATATACTTCTTTCACATTATCAATCCAAAATCAGTTGCCAAACCAAATTGGTGCATAATTCTTCATTACTAGAATGCCAAGAAACACAATCATCAAATAGGTCATCAAGATACATACTTCCAAAAAGATTCATCACCTGAAATATAAATCGAGACACTGCACATATGCTATAAACATACCCTCTAAGTTGAGACACAAAAACCTCAATACGGACAAATACAGAGCATTTTCTAGACCTATCTTAATTGGTCATCAGATTGCCAACATACTAGCATTACTAGACATTAGCTGCAACATGAGGGACTTGAAAAGATGAGAGTACAATATCCATAGAGAATAGACATTATATCCAAAACTACAAAAATTGTGTCTATAAAAGTAGAGTAATGCCAAGCATTCTTCTAGAGTGCATTCAACACATATTCCTGCAAATCTCATTTTTCTTTAAATTTTGGATACAAGACACTAGTTGTTCACTTTGGAGCAATAAAGAAGATACTACAACATCTTGTAGTATGCACAAGATCATCTAGAAACCATCACTTCATTACCATGTTGCTAATACTCATCTCAATATGACATCATCATGACAGTATCACCAACATCATCTCAACATACTGGATGTAGACATCAATACCATGAAAGATGGACATTCACAACAAAGAACCTCTTTGCTCATTCATATTGAATCTCCAACAACCTTCTACATACACATCTATTAAACAATCATGACAATAGCTACCAATAATCTCTAGTAGGCATAACAACACAACATATAATTTCACCAACAAGGACCAGACAACAATCTCAATACTAGGTATAACATCAACACACAACTTGAGGGTTCACATCAATGATAACAACTATCAATAATAGATTTGACACCATTTGATTGCCACAATTATAATAAGCATAAGTAGGGAATATTTGTTGATTGTATCACCAGTGTATGTCTTATCAAATTGATACAATATGGATCCATACAATCATACATATTCAATAAAATTGTGCAAATTGGTTTTTTTCTAACGTGTCAAAGCCCTAAAATGAACCCAAAAAAAGATCCTGCTTGATTATGTTCTAGATTTGAGAAGAGGCTTCCAAATCTGAAGCTCTAACATTGTTTTAGAGTCACAAATGAAATCGAGCCACTAGGATCACATGCAAAATCATAAGACACCTTCCTTAAAAGAGGAAAAAGAGCAAAACATTCCTGATTATGTTGCATTCATGATTGCATACATGTAAATGTACATATGGTATCTTACTTATAAAGGAAAGGTTGAGAGATAGGAATGAATAGGGTGATGAAAAGTGTCTTAATCATATGCAATGAGATAACTAGTGAAAAGATAGGATAATATCACATGACAACCAGATGTTTCTAGAAGGATTCTTATCTCCTTAGGTAAAATTAACATGTGAAGTTGTGTGAAAAGGGTCTATCTAGAATTTGGTTAGATAATGTGCCTTGTTCACACTAAAAAAGGGTAAATTGGATAGGAAAAACCCCTATTCACACCAACATACCCGTAATGGTCTAAATTTGGAATTAGGGCTTTACCAATTAAGACCACTAATAATTTAAATTAACCAAAACAAGGAAAGAGGATTGAACCCAATAGATCTAGCCTTGATCCAAATAAGGAAAGGGTTGAGATTCTGATTGGACTCAATGGTTGGGAATTATTATCCTCTTTTTTAATTGAATTTGGAAAGTAATTGTAAAATTAGGGCAAAATGAGGGATAATTGAAGTAAATTGACGAATACAGAATGCTACAAATGTCCCATGGAGCCATAGACTGGGATTTGGGCAAAAGAATAGATTTGAAGCCTATTCATAGAAGTTTAGCCTAATTTTTCGGGATCAAGTAGCATAGATCATCCTTGGTCCTCTAAATTTTCCACCATCGAAAGTTGAACCTGTTCGTCATTGTCGACTTTGGCGAAATTCTCGAGTACAACTCCTACACCTATTTCTTGCTCACAAAAAGAGAGAGAAATATTTTGTGGATAGGGGTTTGCCTAAGTCAAACCCCAGTTTAGGAATTGACCTTGAATAAAATAATCTAAATACTAAAATAATTATTAAAGAGATATACCTTAGATCTGCAATTGTTGATGATGATGCCATGCTGTTTGAATATAATCATAAATGTTGAATGTAATGGCATGAAAAACCCTAATCACACACACACATGCTTGCATGGAAATTTATGTAACTTTTCTCTAGAATACTTGAATGATGAATATGTCACCTTGAATCTCAAAAGATGCTTGACGATGAATGATTCACGGATGCATGAATATTAGGTATGGAGACCTCAATTTCTTCTAGTTGAAAATGAATTGATAGGATGCCTTTATATAGGGTTCCCTAGGTAAGTTACTAATTAGGTCGACCTCCAATGGTCACGTGTAGCCACGAGGATTGAAAGTCATTGGGGAGATAAAGGGCTTGCCTCATTTCAAATTGGGGCTTGCTTGAGGGGGACCAGGGTATTTTCGGGCACCCAAATCTAGACCAGGGTGCTCTATGCCATGGTCCTCTAGTAGAGACGACAAATAAAAAGAGAAATGAGAGAGGTATCTTTAGGATGGGGCCCACCAATTATTGTTCATGACATCAAAGTTGGAGAATAGGGTCTAATCAGACCTAGAGAGGGGATGGAGATAGGACACGCTAAAGTAGTAGCAACAACATGAGGTGTAAATTGGACCGGTTACAATTTACAACACTACAATACCCACTAACCTTAGTGAAGGATATTTGGTTGTTTGGCTGGATCAATTATAATTCTAATGTTCCATGCAAATTAATTTATAATGGGATATATTTCTAAAACACTAGGTTATGTATAGAGGTTAGTTCATTGTAAATAAAATGTGTCTCGTGGCTGCTCGCACAAGTAGGTGGGTTGGCTTGGGTGGTGGGTTTTCTCCCCATTAGTCTTGGGTTTGAATCCCCTCTTGGGTTTGAGAGGGGGGATTGCTTGCGGGTTGTAGATCAACCCCCTAGGGACTGGTCTTGGCCCCAGACTTGCTCTTAAGTGGAAATGTTGGGCTAGGGTCACGAGGATTTGGGATACCCTAGGTAAAAAAAGAAGTGGCTTGTGATTGATATTTTGTAAGCATGAGTAGAGAAAATAGAGGCTAGGAAATATGGAGAGAATATAGGAATGATGATAGATCCAAGTTCTGGAATAGTTGGAAAAAATTAATATTATAGCCACGTGTGAAAATAACAAACTATTAGGCTCGAGGTCATTGGCTAGAGTCATCTCGTCAAATAAGGAGTATTATTCATAGGGAGGAAGGAATAATAGGAAAAGGGGAAGAAGTAACCCTAGTTACAAGGATAAATGGATAAATAACCCTAGTTATAGGGATAAATGGAGTCCCAAAATAAAAAACACAAAAATTGGAGACAATCATGGTCCACTGCAACGTAGAAAATCCATAAACAACAAGGTGATTATCATAAATTCAAAGGAATTACCAACAACGAAAGAGGAATTAAAGGAACAAGCCTTTTTGTGAAAAGGGCAAGAGATTGGTTAGCTAAGATAAGAATTCAAAAGTGGTATGCAAACTAATAGGGATCACAAGTAAAAATTAAATCACTACCCAAAGGGATTTTCTTTATTGAATGTAAATCATCAAAGGTAAACGAGGAGATCCCTAGTAAAGGCCCATTAATGATGGATGGATTAGGTTTTTTTATGAAGAATTGGGTTCTCAACTTCAATCCATTAATGCATAAAATTGGAAAAACTATGATGTGGGTGAGACTTTACAACCTACCATCCGAATATAGGAATGAAGAATCCCTTAAATCGATTAGAGATGTTGTAGGGGCCTTTATCAAAGCGAATAAAAAAAATTATTGAATATTTTGGAAGTATATGAAAATGTGTTGAAATAGACCTAAATATGACATGCTGAGAAGAATTGGAAACAATTACAAAAATGGGAACATGGAAAAAAAAATTAGAATTTGACACATCCCTAAATGTATGTGGACAATGCATGGATAGAGGGAATTCAGTGGCCAATTGTAACAAATCTATGAACACCAATATAGAAAGAGCAAACGAAATTCAGTCAATGAAACAAGAATCAATAACTATGAAAACTAGGGCTTATCTAAAAAAGAGGATATGGAGCGACCCTATGGAGGAAAAGGTGATTACACTCAATGCAATAGAAAAAGGTACATATAATTATAGGATTCATGAAAATGCTACAAATTTGGAGGTGGCATGTGAACTTTTTGGTATAAAAAACAAGAATAGGTTTGAAATAGAAGAACCTAGAGCAAAAATCACTATAAACAACCACATTGAAGACATCATATCAATCTAACTGAGTGTTTAGAGGATGGGGAGATTTCATATTTAGAGGAACTTTACCTACCCATGAACATAGAAAAGGAAGCAAAAACTAAAACAATGGTCTAGTCACCATACAAAATCTTAGGATAAATAAAAAAGAATCAAGAAATGTCTGCCTTGACTACAGGGAAGGAAGGAGGAGAGGAAGAAAAATAAATTAAGAGAAGTTGGGTCAAGATGGAGATATCGAAGGACAAATAAAAATAAGTAGGATGGTGAGATTTGGGAAGGGAAAATCCCTTCCTAGAGAGTTGTGAAGATCTCCTCATGGAAAATTAGTGGCCTAAATTCTCCTAACAAAAGGTTGGGTCAAGTGTCGAATGGAACTATCAAATGCAAATATATACATGATCCATGAAACTAAGTTGATCAATGAAGAGGTAGATAAAATGAAAACGAAGCTGAAACTTTGGAATGTAGAAATGGTGCAAGCTAAGGGTGCCTCAACAGGAATGGCCACATTTGGAGACCCCAATCTATCCTGGTGGAGAATATTGCAAAAAATAAACATTGTTTATGTTGCAAGGTAAGGAGTCCATCTTTGAATCTTCAATTTATTATGATAAATGTCTATGGTCCAAAAATATGTATATAAGAAAAAATAAACTTGCCTTGAGATAGATTTTTTTTTATCCACACACCCAAATGACTTGCATATTCTTAGAGGAGACTGCAATGTTATTCTTCAAAGCCAACACAAATTAGTGGGGGCCAAAGGAAACATCAATCACAATTAGATTTTCAAGACTTTGTGGATAGAAATCACCTAATATAATACATTTGTAGAATGGTACTCACACATGGATTAATCAAAGGTTAATTTTCACAACGTAGCAAAGAAATTGGATAGATTCCTATGAATAGGTGATCTAAGTGCAATCCCCTTTTATTTTGAATCCAACCTCATCCCTTTCTTAGGAATGAATCATTTACTAATATAACTATGCATTATCAATGATAAGAGCTTGTATATATGCACATTCAAATTTGAGAATATGTGGATGAATGACCCAAATTTCCCCTTTATAGATATATGGTGGAATGAAGGTACTTATCTTTGAGCCAAAATGTTCTATTTTTTGGCTAAATTTAAAATATATGATTTTTTTTTTTGAAATAATGTAGTAGGGACCATTTTAATAACACATTCAAGACAAAGAACGAAACAAAGGAAATATATAAAAATTCAATAGAGAAGAATTTCTATTAGGCATAAACCAAGAAAGATATTTGGCTGAGAAATAACTCGTGAAATAATATGCAGATGTTCTAGCTAAGGAGGAAGTGCTTTTGAGACAAAAATCAAGAGAGATATGGTTGAGAGATGGGGACAAAAATTCAAAATATTTTTATAATGCCACTAAAATTTGAAGGAATCAAATTGAAATCAACAAAATAAGATTGATAGATGAGACATTCATGCAAGACCTAAATTCAAGAAAAAGGGAAACAATCATCTATTTCCAAAATCTACTTCAAAACAACTAGAAGGGATCAAACCTAAATATATAGAAACATTTTTTTGTAAAACATACCAAAAATGGTATAGAGGAACAAAAAAAAGATGCTTATGAAAGCCTTCTCAAAAGAAGAAATAAAGGAGGTAGTGAGGGAACTACACTCAAACAAAGCTTCGAGTCCTGATGGAATCCATGACATATTTGACCACAAATATAGGCATATTATTGGAAATGATGTAGCTAAGTTATTGAAGACTCTTGTAAGAAAGACAAGTTATTAAAGGAAGTAAATTACAATTTCATATCACTTATAACCAAAAAAGGACAAGCCCTCTCTTTAGATGAGTATTGTCCTATCTCTTTATGCAATACAATCTACAATATATTGGCAAAATCAATTGCTAATAGACTCAAATGAATTCTCTTGAATATCATAAAAGATGAGAAAACTAGTTTCTTCCTTTGGAAATCAATATTGAATAGAGTCATTATTGGTCAAGAGGCCATACATTTGGCCCAAAACATAGGTAAGAAATGTATATCGGTGAAGTTGGATATCCAAAAAGTATATGATCGTGTGGACTAGAGATTCCTCTTTAAAGTCTCGAAGGCTTTTGGTTTTAACAAAAAATAGATGGATTGTATTTTAATTGGATAACCAACCCAAGGTATTTAGTTCTTAGTAATGGCTCTCTGAAATACTTTGTTAAAGTATCTCAAGGTCTCTAGCAAGGGGATCTGGTATCCTCTTTTTATTTATTATAATGGTAGATGCATTGGCAAGAACCTTAAGTCATGCAACGATGGTAGGAAAGCTAGAAGGAATACAAATTACAAGTAACTTCCCAATAATTTTGCATTAGCAGTTTGTCGATGGCACAATGCAATTTGGAGAAACAAAAAGGAAATAAGTCAAGCAAATGAAACATAATTTGGATGCTTATTCTCAGACTTTGAGGCTATAGGTAAATGCAGCTAAGTCTAAGATCTTTTTCTTCTTGAGCTTTAATCATAGCAACTTACCAAGGACATATCTCGAGCTCCCACTTGCTATGAAACTCAAGACAAACAAACTATGGGATCCATTAGTTGAAAAAATATCCAACAGATTGGTAGCATGGAAAACTAGATGGCTATCTTAGGTAAACAAAATAATAATATATTCACTACTTATTTATCTTATGTCTTGTTTATCCTCACCAATTGTTGCAAATAAAAAACTGAACTAGAAAAGAAGTTATTTTGGCAAGTTGCCTCTTAAAGAGACGATTATTTTCATAAAATGGGACACTATATGCAAACCAAAAGATTATGGTGGTGTTGGTCTTAGAATAAAGATGTCAAAAAAAAAATCTCTAAGACCTAATTTGGTTTGGAATTTATTTGAACAACCACAATTGAAATGGGTAATAATTTTACAAAAAAAGTATTTAGATATTAATGAACCTTAAAAAAAATTAACAATAGAAAGTCTACCTTAAGGTTCTCTATTAATCAAATTTATGTGTAACCACACATCAATCATGACATATTATCTCACCTAGGACATTCATGATGGGATGACTACCCCTTTTTGGGAAGATTCTTGGGGGGGTTATCCAAGTATGGATCAACTAGTGGAACTAGCTCAGGAAAGGATGCTTAAATAGATATGGGGTTAAAAGATTAGAGATTATATAGAGGAAGTTTATATAGATTATATTCTAACTTTGAGATGGAAAAAATAGATTTAATGGGTACATTGCCAATTTAAGGTTAATATTTGAGAAATATATTAAAGAAAGGATGTTGAGAAACAAGGTGAAGAAATGTTGCAATATAAATATCCTCCTCAAGATCCGCATGCAAGAAAGCAATTTTAATATCCATTTGTTGTATCTCAAAATCACAAGAAACAACAATAGACAACATGAATCTAATAGAAGTAAATTTTGCAACAAGAGATAAAATTTCACTAAAATCAATTCTCTCGCTTTAGGAGTAGCCCTTGCCACTTGTCTGGCCTTGTACCATTCTAACTGACCATCTACTCAAAACTCCTTTTTAAATACCTATTTGCATCCAATGGGAAAAATTACAAGATCTTAGATGTCACAACTATCCAAAGCCATCATCTCCTCCCAAACTTTGGGTTCGTATGCATGATGCATTATGTCTCATTCTGGATGTGGGAAAGAATTTTGTCCATTTTAATATATCTTTATCACCTCTTCCTTTTCACCTCTTGAAACTGTAATTAAAAATAGCCATAAAGTACATGTATTTAATATTTTTCTCATGTGTCCTAGGGAGCACTTTCCAAGGAACACGTAGACATGTGAATGGCTTAGGATTGCAAGGTTAATGTCAACTTATCCTAACAAAAGATACATCTCAATTAGGGGGCAAGATGTAATATAATAGAATGAGGTAAGAATAGAAAATGCAACACAAGAGATGGGTATATGATGATAAAGAGTAATGTTGATGGAATATAGATTCCAATACACCTTCATAAAGTCTTTACCACTATTTTCTATGTTGATTATAAAATTGACATTACCTATGAGTGTTGAAATTGTCGTGCTCTGTGAATTGTACCTATACCTATAAACACAATGCACTCAATAAATCATTACAAGCAATGGTTAGAAAATTGAAACAATGGAAGACAAAACCATAGCTAATCGACTTATTGCCTCCTAGTAAATGCGAGTATGAATTTTGCTCTCAGATCTTAGTATGCAAATTCCAGTGACTTGACTACACTTAGATGGAGGATTTGAATGCTGAAAATGCATGATCTAGCAAGAATAGCATGATTAAGATATATGAATGATTGATTATCCTAGCATGATTAAGCTAAGATTTAAGCTAAATTGAGCATGATAACATTGCTAAGAATGATAAACTATAAGCTAGATGCCTATAATAACAATGCAAATGATGAAATCAAATTGGGACCAAATGAATGTGAATTGGCATTAATTCATAAATTGGCCATTTGTTCTCCAAAATAGGGTCTATTTATAGGATTTTCCAAGGCTAGGGGTGATGTGGAAGGATTCAACGGTCAAGATTGATTTGAAGATATCAATGGTTAAATTGGAGGAGGTTGGCAAAGGGGGTTGAATTAAAGGGAACACTTAGTGACAAGTGTCACAAAGGTTCTAGAAGATGTTGGATGAAAGGGGACAAGGTAGTAGGTAGAATGGGTTAGGTTTAGGAGTGGTAGAAGTTAGGAGAATTTGAATTTAGAAATTCAAATATTAGGAAAATGACGAATTAATTTCAACAACTCATGATTTGATTTGTTTTAATTAATTAGGAGTTGGAAGAAATGATTTTGGTGGAGGGAATTTAATTAATTTGAATTAATTAATTAAAGGGGTGAAATGAAATGAACCTATTTAATAAATCCTTAGATTTATTAATAAGTAGATGACAGAGAGATTTAATTAATTATCTTTAGACCATTTTTAGGTGTATACATTTTGCCCCTCTTTGAAGCGAGGTGTGATGACACGTTGATTCAAAGAATAAACTCATTTTGATGATGATATTGATTTGATAGGATGCCCCAGCTCTTGATTGCTAAATTTCGGTATAATGATGCCCCCTCGGGAGATCAATTGAGATAATTGATCTTTGGAGTTTTTGCGAGATTGATATCCCGATAGATTTGATTTGATTTCTGCAACTGTTGTTTGATGAAAGTGTGAGTTCTTTGATTAGCTTGATTTCCTAGATCGGTAATATTGAAAAATCTTGATTGATTTGATTCAGTCTGGTTTCAGGAAGGATTCATCTCGTATAAGACATGGATGATCATAATGTCTGGTTTTAGGAAGGATTCATCCTGTATAAGACATTGATGATCACGTATGGTTTCAGGAAGGATTCATCCTGTATAAGACATGAGTCAGGATCAATTTGTCTGGTGTCAAGAAGGATTCATCCTGTATAAGACATGGATGATCATAACGTCTGGTTTTAGGAAGGATACATCCTATATAAGACATTGATGATCACGTCTGGTTTCAGGAAGGATACATCCTGTATAAGACATGAGTTGATTAGGTTTGATTGATTGATTTCATTTGGCAAGATTGATTAGATAAATAACTGACAGTTTGTTGATATCAGTTGCAGAAATTTTTGGATATGCTGATGTTGATGCATTTGAGGGAGATAGCATAACATTTTTGCTGAGTTGACAATATCTGGAGAGATATGAGTTATTCTGATTATGTATACACTTATGATGATACTTTGATGATTCCTGTGATAGATTTGACCTTGGATAAAAGGAGCTTTTGGGATCCATGCAAGAATGAAATGCAAGCTAAAATGCAAATGAAATGCAATGGAATGCAAAGCTATGACCGGAGCAGTCACTAGATTATTTTGCATTTTTGTCATCATTGAGCTTTTGAAATGTGGGAAGTGAGTGCAAACATCGATGGTATAATTAAACCATGATGACCTGAGCACTTCTTTCCTGGATTTTGATATAGCAAGTTAACACAAGCATCGAGGTATAATTGAACCGAGATGACATGAGTGTTGTTTGTGTAAAACAGGCAGTATTAATCATTTCAATACGCAAATTGGAAATATCTTCAATGATATTCTGATGATCATGTCCCGAGACAAATTTGCACATATTCATGATTAATTTTCAGACAGCAGACAAGAAAAATATCATGTTTCTTCCTTGTTCCTCTAGTCAATGACATCCTGGAGTCACTCAGAAATCATGATAGCGAAAAGCAATATAGAAAAGTTGAACAATCATGTTACAATCAATCATTCAAAAAGATATTATCCACTAAAAAGTGTGTGATGTGCTTAGATTGATTTTGTGATAGCTTGATAGTTGATACTTTGATCGTGTGTTCAATGTTGGATGTGTCTCAGTTTTCGCTTGATAAGAGTTGTCTAGCTCTTTGTTCTACTTGTTTGATTAAGCTCAAAATTGATCAAAAGTTTGCCCCTAGCTAGGTGTAGAATTTGCCCCAAGCCTAGAAACAAAGTCGTTATGATATATCCAATGATCCAAACCATGGTAAGAAGCCACCTGGGATGCTTGCGTATGTATAAAGGCTTCATGATGATCAGCGCTGATGGAAGAATGAATGCAAGCGGAAAAATGCATGAACTAATAGATGGAAGAGCCAACCGACAGATAGCGCCTGTTTGCCAGGTTTTCACCGTCTGTTTTTATTGCACTTTTTTTTATATTTGATTTTTTTGGATTTTCTGCTTTTTCACTTTTTAGGATTTTTCTGATTTTTCCCTATTTTTTATTTTTCCTGATTTTTCACTGTTTTTTATTTTTTTGATTTTTCACTATTTTTTATTTTTCTGATTTTTCAGACATAGAACCTCTTTAGGTGCATGCTATTGATAGGTTCCTCGAGCTGATCTCCATCCTATGTTGATAGCTGATATGCTCCTGATCCAAATACTGTTGTGACCACAAATGGACCTAACCAGTTTGGTTCAAATTTGCCTTTCTTTTCTCAATCTGCCTGATTGCATGGATTTTCTTTTAGTACTAGTTCTCCCACTTGAAAGATTCTTGGTTTAACCTTATGATTATAGCTCTGACACATTCTTTGCTGATATACCTTTAGATGATCAAAGGCATTCTATCTGCGTTCATGGATTAGTTCTAACTCTTGCAGTCTAGATACTCTTTGTTCTTCATCTGGGATGAGTCCTTTTAGTGATATATGTAGAGAAGGTATCTCTACTTCGATTGGCAATATGGCTTCTGATCCATATACAAGAGAGAAAGGTGTGGCACTTGTTGGTGTGCAGATACTAGTACGGTAGGCCCATAGAGTAGGATTCAGTTGAATATGCCAATCTTTCCCAGCATCATTCACTGTCTTTTTAAGAATTTTCAGGATAGTTTTATTAGATGCTTCTACCTGCCCATTTCCCTGTGGATAATATGGTGTGGAGAATCTATGCTGGATTTTGAACGTCTCACATAGCTCTTGTACATCTTTATTCTTGAATGGAAGCCCATTATCAGTGATAATGGTCATTGGTATTCCATAGCGACGGATGATATAGTTCAAGATAAATGCAGTAATTTGTTTTCCTGTGATATTGATGAGAGGTACAGCTTCAATCCATTTTGTGAAATATTCAGTAGCTACTAGGATGAATTTGTGTCCATTAGATGAGGAAGGATTTATCTTTTCTACTAGATCAAGTCCCCATTGACAAAAAGGCCAAGATGTTGCTAAAGCATGTAGTTCTTGTGCTGGTGCATGGATCAAATTCCCATGGATTTGACATTGTTTGCATGTTCTTGCTATCTTAAAAGAATCTCGTTCCATAGTCGGCCAATAGTAGCCCAAGCGTATGAGTTTCTTCGAAAGGGTAAGACCACTTGAATGAGTGCCACAAATGTCGTTATGGACTTCATGTAAAGCCTTCTCAGATTCTTCTTGTTCAAGACATCTTAAGAGAGTACCGTCTAGACCTCATTTATATAGGGTATCTACGACGAGAGTATAATGAGAGGATTGGCGAATAAAATTTCTCTTTTGATTTTTTGATAAGTCAGGAGGTAAGATGTTATCTTTCAAGTATGTGTAAGTTTGGCCATAGCGGGAGGAATCGTGTCCAATGAGTTGACAGATGGTTTGGGAATCAGGACAATTATAGGCAGAATGAAACAACTCTTCAACCAGGAATTCATAACGCTCTTGATTTTCCCGTGTCTACAATAGAGAAGCAAGTGTAGCCACGGCGTCTGCTGCTTTGTTGTCATTTCTGGGGATCTGGTCAAAAGTTATTTTTACAAAGTACTTCTTGAAATCATCCACCATCTTTTTGTAAGGCATGAGTTTGTCATCTTTTGTTTGATAGTCATCATTGATTTGATTAATGACAAGCTGGGAGTCTCCAAAGACTTGAAGTTGTGTTATATTCCATTCTACAGCCATTTTGATAAATAGAATGCCTGCTCCTGATTTATGTTGTGTTCTTTTATTGATGCTTTCTCTTGATCCCTGATGTGTTCCATTATTGATGCTTGCTCTTGATCCATGATGTGTTCCATTATTGATGTTTTCTCCTGGACTGATATTTGGGTGATGTATTGTAAGATATGGATCGAACCCTGGAACGTCTGTATATGAACAAGTAAAGTTGATTTGCAATCTTTTGAATGGTTTCAAGTATTTTTGCCTTGCTGGTTTTGATAAAGAGATTGTTGTTGTTGGATGTAGATCAGTTGTGCCAATGATAGTTGCCTTTGCTGGTGCTACTATGATAGATAACTTCTCTTGATAACATTCAGGTAAGGTGTCAAATCTCCCATCTTCCGGTGCCTCAAGGAGGTTTTCACCATTAGATGCGTCCTTTGTTTTTACTTTTTCTCAATTTAATGTTGCCAATGAATGATTTTCAGCATTAGACCTGATATTGTTTTCTTGATTTTCACTTTTGCGACTAGGAGATTTGACATCCATTTGACTTGAAGACACGTTAGCGGAATCCTTAGTGAAAGTTGTTGTGGGTTTGATTTCATAAAGATATAAGGATATGGCATGGTCATTAGGTAAGGTATCAATAGCAGTATGTCCTTCATTTTCCCAGTCCATAGGTTCAGGATAGCTTAAGGATAAAGGATCTTCAGGTTGAATAGTTTCAAAGATATTAGGGGTCATGATAGAGATGTCAGTATGTATTTCTATATCTAGAACGGTACTCCCATCAGAATGACCTTGCATAAGAAAATCTTGATCATCCTCGATTAAGTCCATGTCAGTCAAACGTGATTCTGATTCAAGTAGGCTAGTTCCTAACATTTGTTCTGCATACGCATGAACTACATCGACTACTATATCTGCTTCTTCATCCATCTCAATTTGAAGTTGCTCTTGCTTGTTTTTCCATGATAGCAAGTATTCTCCATTACCTGGATCTTTTAGCTGGATTTGTTCTTCCATGTTTGACAAAATTGATTCAAATGATTGTTCCTTGGACTGTGTGCTTGGAGCTGCTACCTCTCTGTTATGTGGAACAATGACCTCTTGAGCTGATTTTTGATTATTACAACACTGCAATGGATTTGAGACTGCTGATATTGTAATTTCTTGTCCATTATATGGAAACTTTAAGCACTCATGACATGTTGATGTAATGGCTTGTATATCCTGAATCCATTGTTTCCCCAAGAGTATATTGTATGGTAGGTCCAAGTCTAGAACTTGGCATGCTATGTCCTTCTGCAAAGGTCCCACTGTGATGGGTAATATCACCATTCCTTTAGATGAATGTTCTTCTTCATTATGTGCTTTAATTTTTATCATTTTCTGGGGATCAGCTGCATCTTCTAAATAGCCTAGAGCACGGACAAGATTCATAGAGCAAGTGTTCAAGCTAGCTCCCCCATCCATCAGGACACGTTTAACAAGCGTTCTATGAATGAGGACTTCAATTTGCAAGGAATCACTATGGGGATTTTGCAAGGAATCAATGTTTGGATATGAAGGAGATGAGCTTTGAATAACATCCTCTGAAATGGGCTTGATGGCAATCATGGATATTGCTTGGGAAACTTCAACTTTGGATGCATTATTTGGCAAGGATGCTATGGAAGGTTCTTTCAAGCTTTCAAGAGGTGTAGGAATAGATGCCTTTGGAGAGTCAATTTGCTTATGGATGGATGGATCATTGTTAGATATAGGTGCACGATTTTGATCTTCTTTAGCCAAATCCTTTTGGGATCTCTTTAAGAGGTGCATAAAAGAACCACCTTTCTTCTAAGATGTGTTTGAATCCTTGTGAGGTTTTAACATAGTTGGATTTTGATTTTGGACTTGTTTGATTTCTCTTATATGTTGGCTTTTTATGTCTTCTTCTTGTGTTCTGCTTTGATATGTCATGTTGATATGATTTTCAGCTATTGCAAATGTTTCAGCGATCTTATGTCTCTGCTCTCTTGTTAAAATGGGCATTGTGTTTG
Organism: Cryptomeria japonica; assembly: GCF_030272615.1. Taxonomy (NCBI): domain Eukaryota; kingdom Viridiplantae; phylum Streptophyta; class Pinopsida; order Cupressales; family Cupressaceae; genus Cryptomeria; species Cryptomeria japonica. The sequence continues at coordinate 387,625,711 of NC_081407.1, forward strand.
ATATTGTGCTAAGATTTGATTATTTAAAGGTTGTTTTGGTAAGTGATCAATAGTCAATTTCAAGGCCATAAAGTGATATGACACTAAAAGATGGTTCAAGTGTTTAAAGGTTTGCAAGTTTTTCGATCTTTGGTTTAGGAGTGCAATGGTGATGATTTGAAAAGAACCAAGTCTAGTAGGAACAATCTATCCTACGATGTGGGACAAAGTTATCCTGACCAAACATTTTAGTTTCATGATAAAGGATGATTGATCCTGATGAGAAACTATGTTTGAGTGATCAGTCTATCAAAGAGGGTGATAATGCACTTTGAGATGTTTAGATCTTGAACTTGTTGGGGGTAAGCACTCGAAAAGCTTGAGGTGTTTATTTTCTAAAGTCTGATTTTGATGAGTGATAACTTGACCAAGCAAACCAAGTAGACAATTCAAGCACAGATTGACAGATAATAGGTGTTTATGTTTACTCCAAATTGATCAGGCATAAATGACAAAGCTGAAACTAGGCATGTAAGACACAGCTCTGGAGTGACAGATACAGAGTTTCGTACGATAGATTATGCAGCTTAGGATGACATAAGATACAAGATAGAACGACAGACTAGTGACTTCATGTGAAAAGCAGTTTTTCATACGACATATAACCTTGACTCGTACGACAGAAGATCAAGCAATACGACAAAGACTCCTGACTCGTACGACAGGTAACCTGACAGAGATAACAAGTGTTTGTTTGTTTGAGTTTTTGATCACGGAATTTTGATATTTTGCTTTGGTTTTCCAGTTTTAAGTGTCTGATTTTGCAATTTAGGGATGAATACATAGCAAACACACGATGTGATACATGACTCTCAATCAAGCTAAACCCCAAGGAAGTTGTCTAAGAATGAAAACCTTTGCTTGCTGACTTAGGTACACACCCAATAGCTAATCAGAATACGACCGCTGAGTCTCACGCAATGGATTCTCAACGCCGTATTATTCGACTCCAAATGCTAATGGGGGCATGATATGGCAAGTGTCTTGGGAGAGTTACTATCTCTCTTGCACAAAGATTATCACCCTTTATGAGGTGAATCGGGTAGCTTCTATTTTAACCAGCACTAGTAAGGGATATGTTCGACGCGTCGAGGTATAAACTCAATTAAGAGGTCTCCCAGCCTTGAAAACCAAGGTTTGATATACCCGAAGGTACAGAAGAGAGCTATTCCCGAGCACTGTCGTTGCTTTGATTTTCATCAAAAACATATTTATTTTATAGTGGGTTGGATTACTTGGCGTTAGCCGTTCCCACTTAGGTCGTTCCCCTCTCATCGGCCTTAATGGCTAAGAGTTAATAACTCCTCGAGAGGGCAGGCTTGCTAAAGAGATGCACTAATGAAAGCAAAAAGATGAGTCTAGCTTTCTGATCACCTAAGAAAGGTGAGAGCATACTCACCTATCATCAAAGACACACAAGACATGATAGTTCATTTCTTTAAGCCCAAATTGAAATGTGCCTAAAAATCTTAAAGAATACAAAAAAAAAATTTTGCTGAATCCTTAGGCAACCTGCAAAAACTCATTAGTAGTCATTGTTTTGAATTTTGTCTTTGACAAGCGTATCTTTGACAAGCGTCCTGCATAAAAGAGTTAGGTTGCAAACATCTCATAGACATAACAAGATTAGCATTAGTGATCCAAACTATGAAATTTTCAAAAAATTATATGAAATTTTATCCTAACTTCAGATAGGCATAACTTTCTGCTCGGGACTCGAAATTACAAGCCGTTTACCTTGTTGGAAAGGTCTCCAAAAGTTCTAGATGCAATTTTCAAAGGGCATGGCTTTTAGCCAAGAACTTTGGGCACTCTCAGGTGCTAAAAATGACCAAAAAGCCTTCAAAAACGCAAATTACCGACGTATAGGCAAATTTGAAATTTCTAATTTGTAGTTTTTTTAAAAAAAAATCACAAATGCAGAAACTCATACGAAATGATTTATCAGACAGAATGACAAATGATTAGATTTTGCACATGGACCAAAATTGACTCGTACGACATAAGATTTAATAGCCATAAATTCGTATGACACAAAATTAGCTCTAGTACGAGTGTGAAAATCAACTCGTACAACACAGGATCAGCCTAGTACGAGTAAAGAATTTGCAGTCTAAAATCTCGTACGAGTCAGGATTATATCTCATACGAGTCAGGATGTGGTGTCATCCGAGACTAAAAGGAAGTTCATACGAGCAGAAAGGCAACTCATACGACAATCTGATTTTGATCTGGCAAAGATGAAGTTTGAGAAAGCTTGGGAGGCTGAAGATGATGATTTCGGCCCCACGGTGGGTGCCAAAATGTCGTGCTCTGTGAATTGTACCTGTACCTATAAACACAATGCACTCAATAAATCATTACAAGCAATGGTTAGAAAATTGAAACAATAGAAGACAAAACCATAGCTAATCGACTTATTGCCTCCTAGTAAATGCGAGTATGAATTTTGCTCTTAGATCTTAGTATGCAAATTCCAGTGACTTGACTACACTTAGATGGAGGATTTGAATGCTGAAAATGCATGATCTAGCAAGAATAGCATGATTAAGCTATATGAATGATTGATTATCCTAGCATGGTTTAGAAATTCAAATATTAGGAAAATGACTAATTAATTTCAACAACTCATAATTTGATTTGTTTTAATTAATTAGGAGTTGGAAGAAATGATTTTGGTGGAGGGAATTTAATTAATTTGAATTAATTATTTGAAGGGGTGAAATGAAATGAACCTATTTAATAAATCCTTAGATTTATTAATAAGTAGATGACAAAGAGATTTAATTAATTATCTTCAGACCATTTTTAGGTGTATACAGAAATGTGTAAAATAATATTGTTTGACTTATATCTCTTTCATTGTGGTGATTGAAAAATAAATAACCTGATTTGATTTCACCCATGAGTAACCCAAAAGTTTGAACCATGTGATGAGCATATGTACTGCCATTTTGATCTCAAGCTTTAGCAAAAGACTTACTATATATTTCTAATACTTTGATGATATTGTTACCTAGGAACCAATGATTTTTTATAACTTTTTATGCTTATACAGTGTAATTATGAAGTATTTTCGAAATAATATCTTAACTAGAGTAGTCATTGTAATCTTTATGTCTAGTAGATTTGCTTGAGAATAGAATTAGAATTCAAAAATTGATTAGGAATAATACGATAGTTTTGAGTATTTATTGATTAACTCCGGGTAGCTCCAAACCAAAAATGAACCCAAAATAAAACACTATTGAAACCACCTAAACAATCTAATTTACCACAAATAGCTTCAAACACCCCTCGAGTTAACATCAAATTAATCAAATGATGCAAGTATTGTGACATATGACGACCTTGTCCATCAACATTTTTTTTTATTGCTAAACCATTTGTCAAGCTAAAGATGCAAAATACATTCTAGATCAACAATTCTCTAAAATAAAGAAACATCTTGACACACAAAAATAACTCCTATGGTAGGAAAAACTATATTAAAAATGAAAGTATGCGATGACCTCATTCCATGCATAGTTATAAAAATGTATAATGTAATGTGCAATATCAAGTATTTTGGTTTTGAATTAAATATTACTTGTTAAGGCATTGTAGTGATAATAAATATTATGTTGTAATGATTAATGGATAATGTGATGAATATCCAATTACCATGCTTGCAATTTTAAAAATCTAAATCCTAAATTTCCCCTCTATAAGATGAGGATGGAGAGCCATTGCAAGGGCCCCCTAAAAATAGAACAACATAGATCAACTTGTGTACAGAGATACACAACTCGCGATGCCCTCTTATGTTTTCATCACAAATCTCTACTAAGCCACCCTTTTAATTTTAAAAATTAATGGGAAGAGTTTGTAAGCTACTCTTTCTGGTTTTCAAGTTACAACTTAACTAGAAAAGTGTAATCAACAATATGCAATATGCATAGCATTCAAATGATATGTACTAAGTTATATATCTAGTATTCTCAATGTTCTTTTTATCAATATCCTAATTAAAGTGGGAAATCATAGGCACTTAGTGCAAAATTATCCTCTATTTGATTTGAATCCAACATTACAATTTTATTAGTAGGTTGTCACTCAATATTGCAAGTATCAATCATATCGACAATGATAATCTCATCATCAACTAGATCAACAACATCTATATTATGAATGAATAAGCTCGACGAGATTTCATACCAATGCTTAATAATATCTATAATATTAAGCTTAGTATCAACTAGATCAATAGAAATATTCACATCATGAGTAGATGAGTTATCAACTAAAATGTTGGATTGTACTCTTATGAAGGATGTTGATAAAAGCTAATCCTTATTTTTCCTTTTGGAATGATCTATCCATCCAAAATATATATGTCTCATTGATTTGGTAGGTAGATCTTTTGATTAACATTATTTCGTAAAAAAATTGTTGACCAAATGATTGATAAGCGTATGTTGGCAAGAGACATTGTTTTGATGAAGACTGATGCATGGAAGATGCTTAGGGGTTGTCATTGATGGCAACTCAATCAATAAATCCCATCTGGTCTACATAGATTTGATTTATCGGAAGTCATAGTATTCATGAGGCATAAGTCTAGAAGGTGGAACGTAGTAACTAGTAGAACATGAGACCAGTGTGCACATCTTGATTTTGGTGATGGAATTTTGGGTGGTTGATTCAAGATTCGAGGAAAATTATCTCATGATCCTGATATCCGGTGTTGGTTTGTGAGTAAAATTACAGGTCTGGTATCCAGTAATTCAATTAGAACAGAGCTATTTTGGTGTATCATGTGTTGCAGAATCTTCAAATTGATTTTGATGATTAGTTCCATGTTTGAGGTGATTGGGTCAACTTATGGGAAGTTTATCATCATCTTTTTTTGGTCAGCATTTGGATTTGTGGATGGATTGAGTCGGCTTGGTGATACATGTTTCATGTTGTGTGTTATGCAGTTTTTGGAAGCTGACATGGTAAATGATCTTTTTTGTTGGAGCGGATATATAAGATCAATAAGGATGAGTATTTTGGTGTGTGTCATGAGTGAGGAAAGTCTGTATGAGCAAATTTGCAAGTTTGGTGAATGTGAATGAAGGTTTTGGTGGTCTGGTGACCGACGGAGCAGGAAAATAGAGCAGGAAGACAAATCAGTTGTAGAAGATAATCTGAGCCTAACCAAAACTACATTTTTGCATGTTCAAATGCTATACTTCAGTTCACTCATTATTGTAATCATTTTTAATAGCATGTAAGGTAGTGAGCCTTCCTCTGGGTTGTAGCCCTTTTTGTAATTGAGTAGTTAGCTCTATGCAGTGTGCCTGAATGCAAGTGCATTCCCCTTATGTAATATTATCATAATTTTGGCCATAGTATAATAATATTGTGGGTTCAAATCCCACTATGGTTTTTCCCTTTCCAAGTTTCCACGTAAAAAAATTTGTTTTATGGTTGTTTGGTTGTTTGCTTTGAGTTTTTGCATTTTAGTTTCTTTCTTATGCATCTAGTGGTTTAAGGATCAATTTAATAAGTTTGCAAATTGTAATACACTAATTCACCCCCCCTCCCTCTTAGTGTTCATTGATTCCAACAACATGTACATTAAATAAATCATGTTGATAAGCATGTACATTAAAGAAATGACAATATGTATGTCCTTAACATCCACAATGACATGTCTTTACCTAATGGGTTTATGGGTTTTAGTGCAAGTTGATTTTGATTGGCATGAAAACTTGACAATTTCATATGGATCTATGATAGGTGAATACTCAACTAATATTTTGAATAGCTCTATATAACAATTTGGTAGGTTTAGAATATTTAGGTACATGAAAAATCACAAAATATGTATACCCTTGACCACTATGATCTTTATTGTGCTTTACCATCTCATAGACACACAATAGATGGAAATTCAATAATAGGAGGACTAATAGGTACTCTATATATTATCAAGTTATAAAATACGGTTTAAAATTAGAATTAATAGCATTGTTATATGTCATAGGAGGGGCTTAACACTTTTCTCCAAGGACTTTTTCTCTTTTCCCACCTTTTGAGTTCTAATACTTGAAGAAGGATCATTAATATCTTTCCTTTGCAATGCTATTTTGTGACATATGATGGGGTTTATCACTTTTCTTTAAGGAATTTTTTATCTTTACCAGTCTTTTGAGCTGAACTAATTGAATAACAAGACATCTTTCTCCTCTTCTAAGGTATTGGGTGTTTGATCTTGCAATTAATCTTGTAACATATAGATCTCTTTATCGTAACATCTTTTATTGGTTATGAAAATATAAAAATCATATTATATCAAAGCTAAAATTCAAATATTATCTTAGCTTATTTGACATCAATTTGTAAGGATAGCATACAATTGGTATATAATATGGACATTATGACAAAGATTAGACATATATTTGAGTTGGGTTCCATTGATAATGCTCAAAAACAATATAATTCACAACAACTAATGACTTTTACTATCAAATGGCTAGGGGTTGATTCCAAATAACTATAATTTACTTCCCTTTCTGTATACCACCAAACTAATTTACGAAACCTCTCAATATTCTCACCTAATATACCTATCGATATGTGGAAGAAGATCATATTTTTTATATAACCATTAGCATGTGAAAGGAATGTTAAAGAAAATGAGAGTAGAGCGATACATGCCACTTAGTATGAAAAGATATTTTTTCCTATTAGTGACAACTATTTAGAAAGAAAACATAATAAAGGGATAATAAAGATATTTCCATCCTACAATGATGATGAATGGGTAATAAAGGGATATAAAAATAACAATGTCATTACTTTTCCACAATTAGTTACACGTCATTGTTGCATATATGTTAGGCCTTAGATGTGGTAGTTCAATCATGATAATACGACCCATAAATGTGAACTAAAGGCATTGTGTATACAAAATGTTGTGATTTATTTTGGGTTTACAAAATTTGTTTTAATTTTTAAACATTTGACTTAAAATATTAGCTTATTGAATAAATTATTCAACAAGACTAAATTTTCTACCATGCCTCACAAAATATTCTAAAATAGGTTAAGGGATACTACACATGGCCTTCTAAAATGAACTTTCCCTTTGTAATTAAAAGTACAATGGTTTTAATTAAAAAATCACAACCATATAAGAGCACCATTATTAGGGTAATGGTATCTCAATCTCGCAATTACAAAAGCTTACTATTTAAAGTAACTATTGTAGACACCTAAAATTGTCCTAGCCTAATTAAATAAATATTAATTATTCCCCTTTTCTTCTATTAATTAAATACATATTTATTTTTTTAATTAATTCACTAAGCCTTTTCAAAGCCTTTTATATCCTAGTTTAAATCAATATTTTTATTTATTTAAATTCTCCTTTTTTCCCGAATCAAATATATTTTATATATTTAATTTATGTGGCCCTTTCCTCTATTAATTAAATAAATTATTTAATTAATTTAATTAATTCATTTACCTTTTACCTCTTTCAATTATCCAAATGATGATAGCCCTATCTTTATAATCCATTTTAACCATCTCCTTTATTATATTATTTCTTCTACCCACCCCTCAATCTTAGTCGATCATTTTTATCTCATCTCTTAATCCCAACCCTCCATTTTTATGATGTTCTCTATAAAAGAGGCTTCCTCCTCTCATTCTTCATATCGAATCTTTGAGCATACTTACACTCCACTAAAATCATAGCTTACATCATCACAATCAAGTCTACATCATCACAAACACATCCATTCTTCATTGAGCTTTTGTGCAAGCATAAAAAATATGAGAGCAACCCATCAAAACAAGATCAATGGAGAGAGGAGAACAATGAAGATCAAACCCATTTGAATGTGTGAAGGTATAATTTTGGTTTATTTTATGATTTTACATGTTTGATGGTTTTTCATTGATATTTTGTTGAATTTCATTATAGATCTAGAGTATTTATGGTTGTAGGGTTTGCAATAGTGTCCAAATTCACCATAGATAATTGATATTTATGGCAAGTTTATATTTGAGCATGGTTTGGTTTGAAAAATTCCCAAAGCTATGGATTGGCTAAATACGAATGTCGGTAAATTTTTGTTGCAAGATCACGTCTAGAGTTGAAGATATTAAAGTTTATGTTTTTGAAAGTTTCATTTAAAAGTTTAAAAGTCAATTTTGAAAGGCTTAGAGGCATTTTTGGGGGTCAAAAGTGGTCATTACTGGTGTACCGAGTTATAGTTTGATAGAGTACATTACGAGATTTCATCCACTTTAAACAATTACTCATTCATACTCCTACATCAAAAGTTATGACCTCCAAAAGTTGGGTCTTCTGAAATGGGATATATAAAACATACTGGTGTGTATTTTGACACATCATAGGGCATCTTGCATTGGAGATAAGTTGGGTGCCACTTTTTGGGTGTTTTTTAGCTCATGGCTTTGTAATACCTTCTGATGGTTTCATTTATTATATCTTCTATATATTAGGTGTGTTAGATGGAGGCTTTGTGTAAGAGTCTTACAGTTGTTGAGTTACCTCTAGGTCTTTGGATAGTGATGCTCCTATGAGAAGCTTGCTCTGCACGTATATTGTATTTTGTTGTTTATTTTTAAATAATATATTGGGTAGGCTTTTGGAGAGTGGGTTTTTTTCTCCTAAATGAGTTCTCCCCACATAAATCATTATGTTGTGGCATGGATGTTCTTTATGTTTATTAATATTAAGTTTTTGTAACTAACGTAAAGATCTAAATTTTTTTACATAACCCTCCTCTCAAGATTTGTGTGGGAAGTTTTTTTTCTACCTTCATTAAAAGTGGTATCAGAGCATGATCACCTTTGGATTCATTTGTAGGTTTTGGGGTTTTTTGAACTAATCCATATTTGAGTGGGAGCTTGTGTATATGATACTTTGTGATCTTGCTTCAAGAATTTTTAGATGGAAAGTTCGTTAGGGAGATAAGAGGTGGATAAATTTTCTAGAAAAAATTTTGAGTTGTGGAAGCTAAAGATGGAGGATCTGCTAACAGATCAAGATCTATAGGATGCTATTGATGAGAATGTCTTCGGACCGACATATCCAATTGTGGCTTCTTAAAATGATATCATCACCCATAAAGCCAAGGGTCTAATTAAATTGTTCTTGGAAGACTCTATTTTAATCAATATCCATGAAGAGTCCTCTGAAAAGAATATAAGGAAGAAAGATGTATCAAGCCAAATCTCTAGTGAACAAGATTTTCTTGAGGAAGAAATTGTATTCCTTCATAATGGAAGAGGGAGGATGAATTACAAACCACATGGAAGCATTTGATATGTTGGTGTCTAAATTGGCATCTATCGATGTCATGGATGAGGAGGAGAAATAATAGATCTTGCTTTGTTCTCTTCATGATTTGTGGGAGACTCTTGTTATAGCTATCGATAGTACTTCTCTTATTTTGGAGCAGAAATATGTGGTGGGTTCTTTTCTTTCTGAAGAGATGAGGAGGAAGGTACACAATAATTATAAAGAATCCCTAAGTATTTGTGGAATGCCTAAGGAAAAAGGCAAGAAGAATGAGAAGCATAAAAAATCCAAGTCCAGGGGAGATCCAAATCTCCTAGAAAGTCAAAAGTTATTTGTTAGAATTGTGGTAATCCAGGACACTTTTATAATGAGTACAAAGAGAAAAAGAAGGAGAAAAATAAGAAATTTAATTATGCTTCTAAGCTAGAGAAGGAAGATGTTGATGCATTCATTACAAATTTGGCCACTCATGTAGGCAATGATATATAGTTTTAATTGACTTGGGTGCATCTTTCAATATGACCTCTAATAGAGTTTGGTTTTCTAAATATGAAATTTTTTGATTGAGGTAAGGTCTACTTGGGTGATGATTCTCATTTAGATATTATTAGTTGTGGTAAATTTAGAATTAGGTTTTTTGATGGTTGAATGAAAATGATTAATGGTGTGTTGCATATGCTTGGACTAACATGAAATTTGTTATCTATGAGCAAACTAATAGACGTGAGTGTGCAAGTATTTTTTTTTATGCATGGTACAAAATGGTATAAGGTGTTATGGTGATTGCTATAGGTGTTATATTTGGCATATTGTATAATCTAGATTCATACATTGTTGAGTGTAATTGTACTTCTATGAAAATTAAATATGTAAATACTTTGTTGGAAGAGATTAGGGCTTCACCTTCAATTGATGGTCATGGCTTTTGGGAACATAAGGGTTCTATTTCTATTAAATCAAAATTACCTTCAGATAAGACTATGTTATAGTACCAAATATTTGGCCACATTGAAAAAAAGGATCTAAGGACCTTGAAAAGTAAAAACCTTGTTGAAGGTTTGAATGATTGTAATCTTAATTTAGATTTCTATGAGCATTGAGTTCATAGAAAACAAAACTGCATTCAGTTTTATTTTTCTCATAAATCTTCTAGTGTGTTGGAGCTTATTCATTTTGATATGTTTGGTCTTGTAGATGTTCCTTCCATTGTAAAATCCACATATTATGTTTCATCCATTGATGATAATAGCAGAAGTACATGGGCATATTTTATAAAGAGTAAATCTAAAGTTTTCAATCGATTTAAATAATTTAAAGCAATGGTTGAGTTGCATACTAGAAAGAAAATAAATTGTTTAAGAATTGATGTTGGTGGTGAATTTTTCTCCACTGATTTTGATAGATTATGTAAAGATTGTGATATTCATATATAGAAATAAACTATGTATTCTCCACAACAAAATGGAGTTACAATCTAAGAATAAATAGGACCTTTATGGAGAAGGCTAGGAGTATGTTGAGTGGTGTTGATCTAGAACAAAAATTTTGGGTTGAAGTTTTTGCCACTGCTTGATACCTAATTAACAAGTCTCCTACATCATCTCTTGTTGATAAAACACTTATGGAGGCATGGTCAGGTCATAAGCCTTCATTAAGACATCTTAAATTTTTTGGTTATGTGGCATATGCACATGTACCAAAGAAGAAGCAAACAAATTTGGAGAACGAGGCTATAAAATGTATCTTCATCAGATACAATTATGGTGTGAAAGGATACAAGCTTTAGGACCCTGTTGCACAAGAGATAATACATGGTAGAAGTGTTATTTTTGGAGAGACTAAACATCCTTCTATTACATTGTATCCAAAACAAAATAAAGATGAAGATAGGATCCAACTTCCTTCTATACCTAAGAAAGTTGAATCAATACCTCTAGGTAGACAATAAGTCGAGGAGAGCTCATCCAGTTCTGAATCTTCAAAAGGGGAGGAAGAACCTTCAATTCAACTTGTTTGAAGGTCTACAAGACATAGACAACCACCTGAAAGGTATTGACTTAATTATTGGAGATGTATTTTTTCTTTGAATACTAACATAGATGAACTTAGATATGTAGAAGACGCATTAGGTATGAATGATGCATAACATTGAAAAAATTCTATGGATAAAGAAATGACAACTTTAAAAAAAAGCGATACGCGAGATCTTGTATCATTGCCTAAAGGACAAAAACATGTTGGTTGCAAATAGGTGCTTAAGAAAAAAATTGTGTAAGATGGAGGTATTGAGAAGTATAAAGCAAGGTTGGCTACGAAGGGCTACTCCTAGGTTGAGGATGTTGATTATGGTGAGATATTTTTTGTTATTTCAAAAATGGCATCCATTAGATTTTTGCTTACTATTGTTGCTACTTATGATCTAAAGGTTGAGAAAATGGATGTGAAAATTGTTTTCCTTCATGGTGATCTGGAGGAGGATATTTGTATGACACAACCAAAGCACTGAATCGTAAAAGGTAGAAGTAGTTTGATTTGTAAATTGAAGAAATATTTGTATTACCTTAAACAAAATCCTACGATGCGGTACCAAAAATTTGATACATGTGTGATGAGTTTGGGATTTGAGACTTCTAAATCAGATCACTATATTTATTATAAATATGATGGTGATCATTTCCTATACATTACATTATATGTTGATGATATGTTATTCAATGGTAAAGGGAAATGCATGATTTCAAAACTAAAGTCTCAACTTGTTGTTAAAATTGAAATGAAAGATCTTGGTGAAGATAAACACATTCTTGGGATGGAAATTAGAAGAGATGTCCAGTAAATAGAATGGTATGACTAAGTTATATTAAGTATGTAAATTCAGTGTTACAAAGGTTTAACATGTAGAATTGTAGACCATTATGCGTTCCTTTTATAGTTGGAATAAAATTATGTGTTTCGGGTTGTCATACATCCCCATTAGAGATGGAAGATATGAGAAGAAAGAGTACCTTACCAAAGTGTAGTTTTAAGTTTGATGTATGTTATGGTCTACACTAGACCAAACATTACCCAAGTAGTGAGAGATCTTTCCAAATATATATCTAATCTTGGTAGAGTTCATTAGGATTTAGTTAAAAGAGTCTTCAAATATTTGAAGGGTACATTAGATTATTCTTTGTGTTATCATGGTAATTTCACAAGAGATGATATTTCCCTTTATTTTTATGGTTATGCGGATTCAAATTGGATAGGTGATATTGATAGCAAAAAATGCTCCAATGCTTATATGTTTACTTTATTTAGTGGTGCAATAAACTGGGTAAGTGGCAACTTGTGGTTGCTTTGTCCACTACCGAAGATGAGTATATATGGAAACTGCTTATGCTTCTAAAGAAGCCATTTCACTTAAGAGATTGTGTTCAAATATTGGAATAAAATAAGGTGCAGTGGCAATTTATTGTGACAGGAAGAGTCTGATCTACCTAGCTAAGAATATGATATTTCATGCAAGGAACAAGCACAGTGAAGTTCGATAACATTTTGTCATAGATATGGTCGAGGATGAAAAGGTGAAGCTAGCTAATGTAGAGAATTTGATGAATATTGCAAATTATTTAATTGAAATTTTAAGCACAAAGAAGTTCATATGGTGTTTAAAGTTTGTGGGCCTCATGACCCCTAGCAATTAAATTATGGTGTAGATACTCTCTTTTCTCTTGCAAGGTGTTCGACAAATGGGAGAATGTTGGATAATGATGTCTCAACCTCGTAATTACATAAGGTTATTATACATAGTAGTTGCTATTTATAGTAAGTTTATATTGAAGTACAAATTGGTCCAAAATTTTCCCCAAAGCTACGGATTGGATAAATAAGTATGCCAATAAATTTGTGTTGCAAAATCATGTCTAGATTTGAAGATATTAAAGTTTCCTTTTTTGAAAGTTTTGTTTACAATTTTTAAAGTCAATTTTAAAGGAATTAGAGTCTTTTTTGGGCTTGAAAGTGGTCATAATTGACATAGTAGTTTGAAGTATGGTAGACCACTTCACAAGATTTTTGATGCTTCAAACGGTTCATTAATCAGACTCTCAAATCAACAATTATGCTCTCTATAAGCTCAATATCATGAAATGGGAAATATAAAAACATGTTGGTCACATAAATGAGTTGTAAAAGGGTGTTACATGTGTTGGTGTGTGTTTTGACACATCATAGGACATCTTGGATTAGAGATAATTTGGGTGCCATAGTTTGGGTGGTTTTTATCTCATGGTTATGTAATAATATTTTACGGTTTCATGTATTATATCTCCTATATATTAAGTGAATGAGATGGAGATTGTGTGTAAAATTTTTACAGTTGTTGAGTTACCTTTAAATCTCTAATTGGTGATACTCATGTGAAAATATTTCTCCAAAAGTATATTGTATTATGTTCTTGATTTTTGAATAAATATAGGGTGGCTTTTGGAGTGTGAGATTTTTTCTTGAAAGAGTTTTCCCCATGTAAATAATTGTGTTGTGGTATGCATGCTAATTATGTTTATTTATGTTAAGTTTCTATAGCTACTGTAAAGATAAGAAAAATGTTTTGCATAACCCTCCTCTCAAGGTTAGTATAGGAATTTTCCTGCTACCTTAACTTCCTTACACCTTGAATTATTCAAATGAAAATTTTCTAATTTAAAACTAAATCTTGATATAGTTTCCCAACCTTATTGAGAAAATGAAATATAAAAATCAATGACCTAAATGTTAATTCTTTTATAATTTGGGAGGAATAAGACTATTGAACCAAAGGTGTTGGCAACAAGGGTCATAATAACTTTCAATCATTCATAATCTACACAAACTTGTGGTAATAACTAAACTATTCCAACTATAAATAGAGATGAACCACCTTGATGATATAAAAAATATGATACAAGAAGGTGAAGAGGCGTGAGATATCAAAATACAACCTACTTCTTGTTCATTGTGTATTTTTATAAATTTTATTGTTAAGCTTAATTCCTACTAGACAACCTTCACATTAATATTAACACTCTCTAACTACTCATTTAAACACCCAAACAATATGAATACCATGAATAGGGAGTGGGAATTAGAGGCCATGAATATTTGTGCCATGGATAGAGTTTTAGTTCTAAACAACCTGCATGGATAGATCTAGAAGAAACAAACCAAACTAAATTTAGAGGTATGTGATAGATTACAAGCAATCACAACTATTTCTCCTAATTTGGTCAAGGGTGCAAGCCCTAACCCCAAAACTAGGCATCATTCTCATTGTAACTCCTAACCCTAACCATATTACCAAGTGATGGATTTTCCCAAGTCACATGAGTCAACTTGTTTATCCAATTCCCCCAAGTTGGTAAGGATAGCATGCATGAGAAATTTCCAAGTAATCATCCGGGCCACCTCACCCTACTCAAGTCCTCAAGACACAAGTACCCCCATGGCCAAGTCGCACAAGTTGAACTTCATCTCGACCCTAACCTAGTCAAATAACAATGTTCCTCAACAATGTGCTCTAGCCATGTTCATCTTGTTTGATGCCACATTAGGGATGGTCATTGTGCCATCAAGATTTACACCACAATATTGTGGCAACAGGCTCATAATGTGTGTGATCATACTAACATTAGTTCATCGAATCCCATAAAAATTTCATAGTTAAGAACACTTGGGATTGAGTAGTACTGCAATGGGTGACCTCTCAAGAAGTCCTAGTGTTACACCCTTTTTCATTTTTGGTAGGGTGTTGCAATAATTACACATAGGAAAAGGGCCTTAAAGACAAATAAGGTAGTCATGGGAGAGCTACAAACATGATTCTTTTGGAAAACTACAGGCATTTAGGGCCACAAAATTTAGGAATTATATCCTTAATTTTGTTATTGCTATTATAGTTTCTTTTTGTTAAGTAATTACAAAAAAAAAAGTACAGCATCTAGTAGGGATATTTAATGTAATATTAGTACAAGGGCCATCTTTTATATCATTTAATATTCATCCTCAAACATGATAATTGAATAATGTCACTAGCCTAAAATTGATGAGTTAAGACAAAATGACAAACATCAATTAATAACTAGAGGTAGGGATTAGGGACATGAATTTGGTGTAAATGAAAATAATGGTGCTTGTTATTAAATATAATATAGGATGACCACCATATTGTGATACCAATGTCAAATCTAAGAAATAAATCTATAAAATATTGACAAAATTGGGCAAAATTAGTCAAAAAATATTTAGTAAAAATATTATAACATTAAAATAATATTTTGAAATAAAAATACACAAAAATATAACAGATTTTTTTTCTAATATTGGTACAAGCATGCAAGTGGGGTTGGCAAGAGGAAAATTATCAATAGATGGAGGAATGTGTCATTAGATACACATGCCTTCACTATAGGTGTGAATTCCATTTCACTAGGTGGAGGGAGGAGGATTTTCCACAATGATGCACATATGGTAGGACAAAGACAACCAACAAGGAAACATAGGAAAAAACACTCTAGGTTTCAGAGGTCTCAGAATTAGAAGGAGGGATCCAGAGTAGGGAATGCAAATTGGAGCACTCATTCTATTGGGTAGAGAAAGGCCTTTGCAATTTCATCCAAAACCCTAATTTTAGCTTGAGATCATCTTAGCAATTATTTTTTCTTTGCACAATGGTGCAAATGAGTTGCCTAATCAAGTGGATCATGGGTTGGTGGACCAAAAGCTATGATGGTAGGGCAAGTACTAGATCACGATCTAATGGTTTCTTCCTTGTAGATTGCATTTATAAATTTTTAAATAGGAAATACTTTTTGGAAAACCCTATTCATCGAGGGATTTAACTTTTACTATATAGAAATTTTAATTCATCAAAACACCAAATGAGAAAAATTCTAAGATGGATTAGATTAGAAGATTTTCACTTAGAATATTGAAATTTGGAACTCTTAGCAAGATAGGGGAGGTGCTAGGATCCTTTTTGGGACCCGAAGAAGAGTTGTTCTTTGTAAAATTGGAATTAGAAGAAAAAATATACGTGGATTTGGGTTAGGACATGGAAACCCTAGAAAATTTGGAGATAATCTCATACAAAGGTAATTGGATAAAAAATAGTAGAGGTGGATTTGAGCCATCTAGGAGGCCAATGCACTTTAGGGAAAGGCTTTGAAACTAGTATCTCAACCAGAGTTGCTAGGAGCCCTAAGGTGCTTAGGGATGCTCAAAAAGTTTCTCCATCCTTGGCAAGCCCTAAATGGATTGTAGAGAAACATGTAAGCAGAGCAGAAGAATTAGGCTCTCACAAGAATACTAAAGGAAAAGATCCTTTGGTTGAATTAGAGATAAAAGAAAGGTCAAAAAAATTGAAATGAAAGGGATCCATTTTTTGTCCAAATTTGACATTGAAATGAACATTTCAAACTAATTATTTACTTTCCGACACCTATAGTTGCTAAACCGTGAGGAATTTGAAGATAATGAAAACTAGTGATTTGTGACATTTTGAATGTAGACTATAAAGAGATATTTTAAAAAACTATAGAATAAATTTCATTTCTTTATCCATCTCCTTTGAAAACTAGATTTTTATTGAAAACATTATTTTTAAAGATTGAGTTGCATGTTGTTGCATATAGCTTTTTTTCTACAATGGATAAAATTATGATTCTTTTGAATTTAGATTTGTTACACCAATATATAGTGTTTGCATTTGGTTTCATAATGTTTTGTTGCATTTTTTTATTTATTAAGTTTTGAAGTTGAAGTAATTATAATTTAGACATAGGTTAATGTCGTTGCACATAACTTGTTCTGTGCATATCAGAATTCAATTTGTTTTTTTAATGGAACAAGGACATAAATAACAAGTGCATATATATTTTTTAATTTTTAAAAATTAATTTACTATTTTTCCTGTTATGTAGAACAAAGAAGTTGATGTTTGGTGAAAAACCTACATTTAGTATAACTGAAAAAAAATCATAATAAAATTGAAATATAATAAAATTATAGTTGTTCGAAAGCTTGTTTCAATGACTGCCATCCCGCAATTTTGTTTGTCGAGTTGATTTCATTTGAACCTTCAATTTGAGCTTTGAAATCCAAAATCTGTAGGAAGTTGGAAGAAGAGAGGGGGGAGAGGAGAAATCAGGTGGTTTGATAGAACACCCCTTCGAGTGAAGGGGGTTCGATCAAACACGTAGTTCGATTGAACCCCTTTAACATGTACAAATTTTTTTGTAACGATCATGTTTGTTTGAACCTCGTAAATTTTAACTATTGACATTCGTTTGAACCCCTGGATGACTTG
Organism: Cryptomeria japonica; assembly: GCF_030272615.1. Lineage (NCBI taxonomy): Eukaryota > Viridiplantae > Streptophyta > Pinopsida > Cupressales > Cupressaceae > Cryptomeria > Cryptomeria japonica. Next base: position 387,643,380 of record NC_081407.1, read on the forward strand.
ACATTTTATTTTTTAACTCACAGTCACATATAAGTAGAAGTTTATTTTTGCATTTTTTCAAAACAAAATAGCAAGTGTAATTTACATTTTTCTTCTACAAGGCAAATTCAGAAGAATTTTTTTGGAGTAGAATTTTTAAGGAGCACATTTTCAAGAAAAGGAGACGGGAAATAAAAGGAAAATACAAAGAGTGCACAAAAGAATTCACCTACAAAGGAACAAAGTTTATGTGAAGAAATAATGAAAAGATATCATAAACAAAAAAGAGGTATGCATTTCTGTTTCAATTTATTGTATCGTGTAACTTAGAATGTTAGAATCTTTTTACTCTCTCTCTCTCTCTCTCTCTCTCTCTCTCTCTCTCTCTCTCTCTCTCTCTCTCTCTCTCTCTCTCTCTCTCTCTCTCTCTCTCTCTCTCTCTCTCTCTCTCTCTCTCTCTCTCTCTCACTCACTCTCTCTCTCTCACTCACTCACACACACACACACACACACACTCACTCACTCACTCACTCACTCACTTTCTACAACAAGGTAAGAAGCAAGGTATGATTATTAAATTGGACGTGAAAAAAGATTAAAATATAGTTGATTGGCATTTTCTCCTAAAAATAATGGAGGCTTTTGAATTTTGTAAGAGCTGGTTAAATTGGATCTTTAGCTACATTTTTACACCTAGAATATCCATCCTAATCAATTATACTCCCCTGAAGGATTGTTTGAGATCTCAAGAGGTCTTAGACAAGGTGACCTACTGTCCCCCTTTTTGTTCATTATCATGGTTGAGATGTTGGGAAAAACACTGAAGCAAGAATTGAGTGTCTAGAATGTGGAAGGTTTAGAGGTGATTGGTGGTCTCTCGGCCATCACCCACCATCAATTCACAAATGATATGATGTATGATTGGTAGGGGGAAAAGCAGATAAAATTTTCTTTAAATTGGTGCTAGGTCTTTATTCATTAGCCTATGGGCAAAAGGTGAATTTGTTGAAGCCAAAATTCTTTTTCCTTCACACCACAATGCGAAAAGAAAGGGAAATCTTGAGGATCTTGAATTTTAATAAAGGATTGATGTCATGCACATACTTGGGCCTCCCACTGGTCAAAGGACTATGGATAGACAAGCTTTGGAACACTTTTAACCTAAGTATGAACTAAAAACTACCAACTTGGAAAGAAAAATGACTCTCATGTGCAGGTAGAATAATAATGGTTAAGGCGGTGCTCCCAAACATTCCTATTTTTTTTCTTGTTTGGAATTACCTACTAGAATAAATTAAGATTCACTAGCATTTGAGGGAATTCTTTTGGTAGGGAACAAAGGACAAAGCTAAGATTGCACTTAATTCTTTGGACAAAAGTTTCAAATTGAAGGAATAACATGGTTTAGGGATCAAAGAACTTTCTTCTCAAAACCAAGTACTAGAAACATGACTAGTTTAGAGGATGTTCAAAGAGCCTCAAAGGAAATGTGCTAGGTTGTTACAAAAAATATATCTAGAAGGATATTATCCCTGCAAAATCCTTACCACCTCAAACCCTCCCAGGGGTTCAAGAATCTGAAACTTCATGCAAAATTGCAATATTGTTATCACTAATCATCTCACTTGGGACATTCATGATTGGAAGAAAGATCTTTTCTAGAAAGACCCATGGGTTGGATTCTTGAGCTTGGATAGTCAGTTAAACATCATTCAGACAAATGACACACTGAAACAATTATGGGGATCAAATGTTTGGGATTATATTCTTTTTATGAATGAGGATAAGATTTCACCTCCTTGAATCTCCCTTCCTGGGAGACAAATATCCTTACAAATGCTCTAGATAGCAGAGTTGCAATATTCAGACAAGGAGAGGACTCACTGGTCTAGGAAGGATAAAAAATAGGGGAATACAATGCCAAGGATGGTTATCTAAGATTAAATTTAAATTGAGAATAAGTTACTTCTAATTTATAGTAGCACTTATGTTGGAGAAAATTTTATGTCCCAAAGGTGATAACTTTTTGTGCATGTTATAAATTGAATCTATTTGTAAACCCTAAACAATCCAGCCACTAGTCTAGATCTACCAAAGATATGTCATGACACACAAAGTACTCTATCACGCATGCAAATAACACAAAACAAACCAAAGATATACCTTTACACACATAATAGGCTTGAATCCATTGTTCTACTATCCTCCAAGATCTTGTGAAAATGGTGTATTTGCTCTCAATTATTTACCACTTACCACAAGAGGCCATGAAAGAATGAACCATGGTTGATTTTGATGATGCAATAGGAATGATGATGTAAGCTCTAAACAGATTTTAGCATTATGAAAATACACGAACAATTATGGATGTACAAAATGGAAGGAAGAATCCTCTTTTATAGAAATCATTAAAAGAATCAAGGGTTTAGATTAAGAGGTTAAAAGATGAATGGCCTTGATCACATAATTAGAAGGGAATCAATAGGATCGAAGGGTAGGTAGAGATAAGGGGAGGAGATTGAGTAAAAAATCAAGGGTTTAGATTAAGAGGTTAAAAGATGAATGGTCATGATCACATATTTAGAAGATAATCAATAGGATTGACGAGTAGGTAGAGATAAGGGGATGATATTGAGTGATAGGTGGGAGTGAATGAGATTAAGAGGTTAATTTGAAACGAAGGGCTAAGATTAAGAGGCAGGTTGACTTTTTGGTTCAATGAATGTAGACATTGGAAAAAGGACAAAGTGAATGAAGAGGAATATGACACTTGTCACATGCCTACAAATTTAGATTATGATCCATGTGAAAAAGTTGGAGGGTTGGGATTAGAAAGAAGATGATTATGAATTAATTAAATAAATAAAATTATTTATTTAATTAATAGAGGAAAAAGGTGGGGTTAGGGTAATTAAATAAATAATAAATATATATTTAATTTTATAAAGATAAGGCTAATGAATTAATTAAATAAATAAAAATATTTGTAATTAATAGAGGAAATCATGGTAAAATAATTAAATAGTAAATATTTATATAATTAAGTTAGGACAATTTTAGGCGTCTACATTTTTCACTCTTTGAGACAATGTAGTTTATCACATTGTTACAAAGAAGATTAAAAGATAGTGGGTAGGAATGGGAGAAGGACTAGAAGCATGATACCCCAATCATGGGAGGGATGAGCAAGGATGATGAGTTAGTAGGATGATGCCCCCTCGAGAGGACATGTGGGTTAGGAGAACACACATGTGGTCTCAAAAGGAAATATAGGGCATGAGACTAGAAGAAAGTGAGATAGGTGATGATAAGGAGATGGTTAATGGAAGGCCATAGAAGTTGATATGGATAGGAATGGATGGATAGAAAGGATGACAGTAATGAGGACTTGAGATTAATATAGTGTTATATCATCATTGAGATTATTATTTTGCAAATGAATTTATTTGTACCATGGTATGGAAAGACCAAGGTGATGATATTATCATTTTTCATAGATAGACACATTGCAAACAAATGATAAAAATCATGATCCATCCTCGCTTCTTTGATCACTTGTGGATATCCTCAAGTAGAATAGGAACATGATACAAATAAATCAAATAAAAGATAAGACTCGCTAGACCAAACAAGTTAACATCCATTTAGATCTTCTTGCCAAAGCTAAGTGTTCTTGGTAGTATGACAATGATGGTGTCTTGTTTCAAGAATGAAGCATCCTATATAAGATGAGTGTTTGGTTTCGAGTGTGCAACAACCTATATAAGACAAATTATAGATAAAAAGGATAATCTAAGAAAAATGATAGATTAAAAAGGATTATTGTTGGTTTCAAGAATGCAACAAATCCTATAAGATGATAGGTTTGGTTTTGAGGACATAATGTCCTAAATAAGACAAATGATATTTCAAAAAGATATTGTCTAGTTTCGAGAAAGAAACATCTCATATAAGATGATAGGTCTGGTTTTGAGGAGGTAACAGCTTGTATCAGACAAATGATAATACAAAAGGATAATATGTGGTTTTGGGAATGAAACATCTTATATAATCTATGATAGGTCTTGTTTCAAGAATGTAATAACCCATATAAGACAAATGATAGTTTATAAATATTGTTAATTTGATTAGGCAATTGATTGATTAGGTTGTAGGCTAGCTTGGTAGTTTGTTTGTTTATTAGTGATTTGTTAGGCTCAATGTTTTGTGTAATTTTTTAATTGTGCTTTTTCAAAGTGTTGGTGTAATAGCAAGAGATGATTTATTATGTATTTTGCATTTTTTGGATTTTTAGTTTTTTTAAATTTTTTTTTTTTTGAAAATGTTTTGATTGTTTTGGATTTTGAAATTTTTTTATTTGTTTTTTTGGACTTTTGATTTCAAGAAAGTTGTCCAAATCACAGATTGAGGTATAAGACATATATCAAGATTTATCCTCAAGAAAGATGCATTTGTTTGTCTCTAGTGTCTAGCAAGACATAAAGCATTGTGAGTGGATGAGTCAACTGATGGAATGGATATGCATAAGTGAAGGATGGAAGTAGCTTATTATGGAATTAGAGCTAATTTGATTTCCAAGTACTATCTCATGATGGGATAACATGTTTATCCAAGCTAAGGGACTAGATATGATGGCATGGTGCTTTGAATTTCATGTGGTCCATATAAATGGAAATTTCAAGAGGTTTATGAAAACATGTTTTTCATTTTTTGTCCTTAGTTTTGATCAAGATCAAGGGATAAATAGGATGGAGATAGGATATAGATATGATAAACAAGATCAAAAGTGATAATGGGTGGCATAAGTAACAAGGATAAGATGATAGATATGGATTGAAAGTGTGGAGAAGATGAAGAAGGTAGGATGCATGATGCTTATGGAGATCCTTAACCTTATCAAGATCAAAGGTAAAAAGAGGAATATAGATGTAGATGGGGTGGATGAGGGATAATGGAGGGTGAGGTATGATGGAGGATGGGGTGGATAGGATAACATGAATGGAAATTTCCCCTAACTGTAGAGTGCAAGTGAAAAATGGATTACACACGATGTTTGTTCCAAGTTTTCATCACGGTACTTGCCCAAAGTGTTGTGCAAGAAGTGTTTTTCACCATTAGATGGATTATTTCTCTTTATTCATTTTTTTTTACTTTGTGGAAGATAATGGATGCATGATAGGAGATGGAGGAAAGACTCAAGCATCTCATTCTTTAGATGGTACCCTTGAAAGATGTGCTAAAATAGACTATGGATATTGAAGGTATGCTCAAAGACATTGGTAGGTGATGGTAAATGGAGATGAAAGGATGATAAGATGGAATGGGGTAAAAATTTATATAAATGAATGGATGGGAGGGATGGAAGGATGGAAAATCAATGTTGGAAGATTTGAGTTTGGGTGGATGGATTTTTGTTTTTAATATCAACGTCGGCACACACCTTGAAGGGTAGTAAAGTGTTCGGAGGAAATAGATCTTAGAGTTTGGTATTTTTATAGGGAAGTGGATGTGGATCTTGGTACATTACAACCCAAAACAGGTTCGGAAGGTGGTAGATGTTTAGATGGAAAAGTGAAGGAAGCTTTTAGAATAGCAAGCCTGGATTCCAATTTTGATTCTTCTTTAGGATGTAATTCTTTTATGAGAAACTTGGGAATCCACATGGTTTTTTTTTGGTTTTTTTTCTTTGTGGTTATTTGGAATGCATTGCTTCTATAATAAACTAGGGAATCCACATGTTTTTTAATTTTCTTTTTGCTTAATGGGCGTTTGTGGCTTCTTTTTTTTTGGATCAATTTTTTCTTTGTCTTTACATGTATTTTAAATGAGACATGTTGACCTTTGGATGTATATGGATTTTTTCTTAGCATCCAAATTGCTTCCAAGAGCATTTGAATTCATAGGAGGATATGAATGGTATGAAGATATTTTAGATGAGTTCATGTAGGTAGATGGTGGGAAGATTCTCAAGGATGTGTGCCTTTATTGATCTTGATTTACAGTAGGGTAAGTGGATTCTGAGCTAGGGGTGATATGGATAGTGGATGGAGGGATATAAGGATATTAGATGGATGGAAGGGATGAAGGATTTAATTTTGGGATATAAGAGACTAATATGGGTTTGGGGGATGGGGAACATGTATGTCTGGCTCTAGATGGAGGAATGTTGGATTTAGTAGGGATACCAACGTCTTGAGAGTGAGCTATGTGGAAAAGGCCATGATAATTAAGGTGTGCTTTTATATAGAAGGGTTCTCATATACCTTGTTGATTGATGCCTAACCCTTTTCCTTGATAATGCATGCTTTAACAAGCATTTTTACCAATGGGATACTTGTTATTTTTGAAACAAGATTTGAGTCCATTTTGAGGAGGATATGGTAAGGAAGGAATGATAAGATTACAAAGTAAACTTGATTGGATGAAAGTGGAAGAACCCATTTGATAAGTAAGGGGTTTGTGAACATCTAGGGTAGAGATGATGGGATCTTGAGGATGATTAGGATCATGAGGGGGATTAGGATGGATGTTGGCATCTTGAGATGGATATGGAGGATTATGACAAGGAGATGAAGGGATACTTTGATCTTGACAGAGAAGATGATCATTGGATTTAGTGGAAAGGGTTCTTTTCTCTTGATTTTTAATAAGATCATTGGAAAGGATGGAACCAATATAATGATCTTGCTTAGGAAGTGGATTATGTGTAGTGCCTCTACCCGATTCATCCTTTATGACAGGATGTGATAGTATTTTATGGACTTTTTCATGCTCTTGATGATACTTGTTCAATTCTTTATTTTGGTATACTCTTTGAAATTAGTGGATTCGTTATGATTACTATGACGATGTTGATTATATGCTTTGCTTTGATTATTGAAGTTAGGTTTATGATTAGTTGTATGATTATTCACTATATAGGATATGTGGTCCATGTTTATTACTTATGATGATTTATCTTGTGCCAATCCTAATTTGACATCTACATTAGATGTAAATGGTGTTGATGTAATCTATTATGCTAATCTTACTTCATGCTTATATTGTTGATAATGAGGCTTTGATGATGTTGTGTTTGCCATGATTTTTATCCCATTGCGGTCATGAAAGGGATGATATCATATCACTCATTTACGAGCTTGGTGTGATGTCACAACTCTCTTTCACTTGTTTGATTATTTTATATTTTACGTAAGGATATATGTTGTTGTATAGACGTGTGGTGTTTCGCAAGATGTAGGTACTAGACATTGACTCTACCTAGCTTCACATGTTTGAGCATGTCTCTAATCCCAATGGCAAGTTGATCAGAGATGGCATAAGGTCTTATCACACTCTAGGTTTAGTTGGTGTCTTGGCAGTTTAAGTGTTAAAGCCTTAATTGTCTTGTTGGGTTATTTTGTGGTCCTAGTTGGCTTGTTGATTTATGATTGAGGTGATAATATATATTGTTTTTTTTTTATCGATAACATTATGTATTATATTGCTTAGAATAGAAAAGTATTACATCCAAAGAGAAGATAGACTATCTGCAACACAAAGGGGTCACGCCCCTACTACAAAAAGGAACCCAAAAAGCACCATCCCACCATGACCCACAACCACAAATAGGGTCGCATACATATACAAAAAACCACACATTAGACCCCGACCAACCCAAACCCAGCTACGAAACCACCCCAATGCCTCTTCTCTTGAGAAATTGGGGATACCCCTGCTAGGTCCAGCCTCCTACGTCACGCTCCCTCCGCCTGGCACCGTTCCTGGCCTGCTTCCACACAGCGACCCACGCTCCACCACCTTCATTGATTTCATTGGAAGCTGAAGCTGAACCAAAGGCCTCCCATCCTCGTCCAGAGGGGCCTCAGACTGAATGGGAGTCACCTTCCCATGGATCTTAACACGTTCAGTCGACCCCAATTGGTGAACAAAGTTCACAATCTCAACCCAGCCATTCCTTGCATCCTCCTCCTGCAAAGCAACTGTCTGAGAAGTCGACCAGATGACAAAAGGTTGCAGCTCCCCAATGGCCACTCCAATCTTCCTTCTCAGGCTTGCCGCCATCTTCAGCCCCTCGCCAATGACAGCTCGGGTCACCACTTCCTGCAAACCTCTTGCCCATTTGGGTCTTAACACTAGGGAAGTAATCCATTGCACTTCCTCTACCGACATCCCCACCTACAAGGCCAAAGTAGTAAAAAGTGACAAAATGTCAAGATTTGTTCTCAGCCTCCAATCTTGAGTCAGGAATTCCTCTCCAAACAACAACCTAACTACCCTCCAAAAATTGTCTCCATCCACTCTGAAGACGTTCGTTAGCCTAATCCTTGAGACTAGCCCATGAAACGCAAGTAATTGTCCATCCGATTCCAACAAAAAATTCGCTTCCATCCTTACGCATTGCTGCAAAAAATGAAACCCTGAACACTTCACCTACCACCGAGCAATCACCACAAAATGCCAGGAATCAAAGCACAAAGGCCTTTACAGCCACCTCCATCACATGTCATGAGTACTTCACACACTTCGCTGAAATCTAAACATCATCACCAGTCACTCACACCGCTCGCCTCCATCATCATCCATCACCGCAAGGCCACTTGTAGTAAATTTGTAGAACACGCACCACAAGGAACATAAATTACCACAGAACCATGGCTATGATTGGTCATTTCAAATCAAGCTTAGGTTCACTTTTCTAAAATAAGCCTTCTACTCAAAATCATAATCAAGAGGACTACAATTTCTAAATTCCTCAAACAAACTAAACATATTTTCCAAGGAGCCATTTGCTCCCGCATTGGAAAGTTTGTCAGCTTCCAAGTTTGCTTCCCGAAGGACACGAGTCACCTTAAAATCTTCAAAATCATTTAGCAGAAGTTGCATTCTACACACTTGCTTGTCTAAAAGTCACGCTTCCATTCGCCCTCGAGCTATCCCATTCACCACCACCTGAGAGTCACCTTCCAAATGAAGTTTCTTGACCCCCAATTTCCCAGCCATTAGGATAGCTTCTAATGTTGCATGACATTCAGCAACGTTGTTCGTTCCATCCACCAATCTCTTAGCACCAATGGTCAGAGTGTTGCCCCGATCATCGCAAGCAATCACCCCAACACCCGAAGCCCCTAGTTTGCCCCTCGATGCACCATCAAAATTAATCTTAATCCACCCCTTCTCAGGCGGAGTCCACTCTGGGATTGATAGGCCCTTACTATGAAGATTAGCCCTCAACAGCCCATTAATAGGCCTATGATAGTATATATTGTTATTCATAGCCTTGTGTGTGAGTAATTAATTATTCACGTGGAGGATTGCAAGTTCTATATTATTAAATTAATAATAATATTTTGTGGATGATATTAAGTTTAATTTATATTATTAGAGTATTTATGATTATATATGAATTTGATTATTTATTTTATTGGTTATTTGGAGTTGTGGAAATTAATTAATTAATTATTATATATAGATCATTGGCGTAAATTATTAAATGATGGTTGGTATAAATAAATATAAATATATATTTATTTTGAACGCTTGTAATTAATTAATGATTATTTGGTGGAATTATATTGGTTAAATATTTATGCTTATTTGTACATTTATTTATTTATTGTTTACTTATTGTTTGTTTATTTATTTATTATTATTATCGGTAATAGTAGCTTTTTTTATTAATTAAATGGAAAGTTTATAAAATGATTAAAATAGAGCACCAAACCACCCACCAAAAGGTATCTAGAAAACCACACATCTAAACCACTCTACAGTCCAAAACCACCAGCCCCAACCACCCATGCACCACCAACCCTAAAAAATATACAATGTCTTCGAGCATACAAATATTGCTCAATACAACAATCCAATTAATAAATAATATACATTTTTTCATAGCCTGTCTAAATCTAAAACACTAATAGGGAATAACCCACACAACTCAAACCCAAGAAAATCACCATTAAATAAAGAAGAATTGAAAACTACATGGAGAAAAAAATAGGGTTCATTTGCTCGCTTTATTTTTCTCGTTCGTCGTCCACCACTTTCCATTGCTCTCGCTTCCTCAATGGCTTGTTGCAGAGCCGCTTCCACCTCCATTAATTCCACAAACACCTTCAAGGCATCCCAACCAATGTGCACCTCCCCTCTGAATTGTGCCTTAGCCTCATCATCTCGCCACCTCATGAAAAGGAATGAAATTTGCCTCAGCTTCCTAGGGAAAATTCACAATGCCTTGACATAAATAAAAACTAGCACTAGGGAGCACCCACTCAAGAATCAATTCCATTCCAATTGGTACTCCTTCAAGACAACAACATTCATCACCTTTTTCATTGGCCACAAAATTCTACAACTCCAATCCCCGCACCAATATAAGTGAGTACACATCCATGTTGGTTTTGTAGCGATGCTCCACCACTCCAATGGTTTTCCCTAACAGCCTCTTCACGCACTCCACCAACTTTTCATAGTTGAACATAAACATCCCATTCAGCCTCCTCTATGAGACAGGTCCAAGAAATGGATAGAGTCGTTTCTTTGTTTTCAACGTAAAATTCACCTCCATATCTTCCTGTATTGACAAGTTAATCACCTCCATCAACTTTTACCAGTAATTAAGTTTACCCAATGCCTACCAAAATATCGAGAAGGCCATAGTGGAATCCACATAAACCAAAGGCATTCAAAATCAAACCCATCCAATCCCCATTAATATGGTGTATCGTTGCCCACTTCCTTTCTCAGCCAAAATGATAGAGTTTGCATGCTTTCCAAAGGGATGAATAAAGTAGGCACATTAATGACTCATACTTGCCTCTAAGAGTTTAAACATACTCGTTCAAGGTATTCACTTAAATCTCCAAAAATGATTTCAGCTTACAAAGAGAGATCATTCTCCAAGCGCACTTTACAAAAATCGATGCCAAGTACTCTCAACATCACTTCAATCATTAAGATCAAAACCGTCAACTACCAACTAAGTAGACCAATGTAATTCCTCATCTTCATTACCCCACCAATGGGTTACAAAGGGGTCCAGCTCACATGCCACATTGGACAAAAATTTTGCCACCCTATTTCCTGCCCTTTTAATATGCGATAATTGAAATGAATTTGCTAATATACCAACTTGGAGAAGAACCCTTTGAAATTGCTTCAACTATAATTTTGGAGTCTCCTTCCAAGTGAACCTTCAAAATTTTCAAATTACTAGCCAACTCAATCGTAAGCAAGGCTGCTTGTGCCTCTGCCTCATTATTAGTACCATCCTGCAACCTTTGACCTCCTTTAATTAAAACCTTTCCCTCCGCATCACAAGCGACACAACCTGCATCTGAGATACCTGGATTTCCTCTTGATGCCCCATCAAAGTTAACTTTGACCCACCCACGCTCCGGCTTAACCCAAACACTATCTGAGCCCCCATCATCACTAAGATTAACCCTAGAAAGCCCATGAACAGACTATTCTTTATTTTTTATTTTTTATTTATTATTTTGATTATTTAATTATTTGCTTTATTATTTATTTATTTGGCTATTTATTATTTATTTACTTACCCCTGGTTACGATTGGCCCTTTTGAGACTTTTGGTTGTAAGATAATATTATTTTATTGTTTGTTTATTTATTTTACTTACCCCATTTTATTATTGGCTTTGGGATTTGTAATTTGGAGATTAATATTATTTAATAATATTTTGCCTCGATTTTGGCAATGGTTGGTAGAATTTATTATATTTTCTATTATTTTGAGTCAGTTATGATGGACTATGATTTTGGATTAATTTATATAAATATAGAGTTTCGATATTGTTGGGAAGCTCTTTTGGTTTTGAAAAGTATTGCATTTGAATTTTGACATGGAATGGACTTTTTTGCGTATGCATGAAGATTGGAGCTTAGATTTAGTTTTATTCTCCTTCAACTTTGCTTTCCGTAACATCAAATTCCAGGTTGGAGGATTTAAACCTTCTTATGTATCTGATTTCGAAAAGATTGTCTTCATTGTGCCCGTGAAAAGATGATTGTTGCATGTTTAATAATTGAGTTGAGTTTGAACTTTATTGTGGTTTTAATTTAAGATGAAGTGTCGAGAATGGAATTGGGTTTTTGATTGTGTAATGTATTGATTTTTTGTCTATGTCGATGCTTGTTGTGATTATTGTATATGAGAACCGTATCGTTGGTACCTTTGGAGGTTGTCCATGTGTTTTCATTATTGTTGTGATTGTAGTTTTCTCTTATGGTTGTCGAAAATGCATTTTAATGCAGTGTTGGACAATGTTTATGCTTTGAGATGATTTATTGGTTGGATTGCACCTTCTTTGTGTTAATTATTGCCTTTGTTATCATCTATTGATATCGTAATTTGCTCTTTGTGTTGATTTTGGACTTATTTGTCTACTTACCTTTGCATCTATGTCAACTTATTTCCTTTGTTGTATATGCGCTAGCTGGTTGGTCTTATGCACAATTGTATTTGTCAAATGTACTAATGTTTGGGTCATATATGCCACTGTAATGGTTATATGTGCTACTCTATAGATTATATGTTTGTATGAGCTATTGTATTTGTTATAAGTGGTAGTTTGGGCATCATAAATGTTATTCTGGTTTGTATTTGTGCCATTATTTTTTGTGTATGCGCTAGAATAGTTTGTTGATGCACTAAGGTGGTTAATAGAGGCATAAAAGTTTGTCACAAAAGTGCTACTTTAATTTGTTAATGTGCTAGTCTACTCCATCTTGTATTCTGTGGTATTTTTGTGGTCTGTGCTTGGTTTCGTTAGACTAGAGGATGGGTTTTGGATTATTTGAGTTTCTTGTGTTGTTCCAGAATTGATTTGTGTGATCAGAATTAGATATTTGTGTCATTTATGGCTGAACAAGATGGCTATTCCTTTCTTTATGATTGTTGGAATTCTTGTTATGGCTCTTGATGGAACTATATGATATGAGATTATGAGATTATGGCATTATGATTCATATATTTATGTACGAATCCTTGGTTGGATATTATTGTGATTATTATGGTAGAGCCTTTTTGTTTATGTATGTTGTTTACCCTAAGGTCTTGGAACATTATTAAGGAGATTGGTTGAGTGTCAGCGTCACGAGAGATAGACTACCAAGAATTTCCTTGTAAGGATGCTTGAAGGTCTAGACCACTAGGAAATCTCATTGGAAGTTTCCTTTGTTAAACAAGTGATAACTTAATAATTAATTTAGATGCGTTGGGTATTAGGATTCATCTAAACAAGATAATAAAATGGTTTTGGTGCCCCACTCATGGCCCTGGAGTGCTAGTATAGACTCGAGATGAGTTTTGGGAAGGCCTTGGAGAAGGCAAACCAAACTTCCTTGATTCTCTCATAGGTTGAGATGGCTTTGCATGATTATCAGGGGTGGTGGGTGGAGACTTGTGGTTCGACCTTCTTTGTGAGGTTATCATGCAATGAAACTCTTCCCTACATGTGTCCTAGTTCCTTATGCCTTGTTTTGTTTGACAACCTATGGGAGTCTTGTGCTTTTGATTTAGCCTTGTGTTGTGACTTCGAATATTGTTCATGTGGTTGCATTTTCAGTTGTGGTTATTTCTTTGTTTATGTCCTTTGGTTGTTAGGTTCAGCCTGGGTTTAGAGTGTGTGTGGGACCTCATGTCATTCTCCAAAGCATGGGGGGTGGTTCCTTATTGGTTCCACATGGTCAGGTGGTTTGATGCCTTCTTCCATTGGGATGTTCTCTTTGTTGGATGTTCATGTGCATAGATGTGGACACTCTATATCTCTTTACCTTGTACTTAGCTTCTTGAAGCAAATGTTATGTACTCTTGTAGATTAGAAATAACATTATCGTAATATGTATCATGGGATAGTTCTATCCGTATATTGGAGATTGTGTATCTTGATGTAGAATGATATTGTAATCTTGTAAGATATGTTATGTAATTGAGGAGGCTTTACTTATGAATTATAAATATAATTCTTGTTGGTAAAAGATTTTCTCTCATTGATCTTGTTTTAGTGGTTGAAATTATGCAATGACTAATATGTTGGATTGTGTGGTTATATTTAGTGATGGATATGTATTGGTTATATTTTAAGAATGGTGGATATATGGAATAGAAACATTTGGTTTGGTGTACTTAAAATGAATCTAAATAATAATTGGTAGTTGGGATTATAATAGTATGTTTTCATGGTAGTATAGTTTAATCGATGATTTATTATGCTCTTGAATAGAAAAGAAGGTTAGAAGGATTAGGTTGTGGTAGATTTGTTATGATGTTAATTATGTTCCAGTTTTTAATGTTGTTTTAAGCAGTGGCATTTAGATACCCTAGGGAATGATTATCTATGAGATGTTATTTATTCCCACTTGCGTACTTACATTCTTATGATCACACTTTAAGTTTATCATGTATATGTCTAGATGATGTTAGATTAAATGCTTATGTTAATTGAGTTACATGTGTATATTAGTTATCAAAAAAAATTCTCTATTTTCTTGGTTAGTTGGTTATTTTCTCTAGGGTATTTTGGCGAGCATTACATGAGTGAGATTGTAAGGAAAAATTTCTCTTGATATGAAATGAGATCATTTTAGATGGAATGAAAAGGGATGGGAGGATCATCTAGGGAGATGGGTTCATGGTCAAGAATTGGATGGAATTGGAGAATTTTGATATCTTGATCTTGATTTATTTTAGGACCTTTTTCTTTGTGATTTGGTTGATCCTGTTGGCATGGGATATGAGTTTGGATATGCATGGGAGATTATTGGATGGAGATTATGTTTTGGCATGATAGGGATGAATTTTGAATAAGACTCTCTAGAGTGGGTTTGATTGGAGACGGAGAATACGGTGGTGCCACTGGATCTGGGATTTTTGAATCATGAGCTTGGGATTTGTATCAAAAATTAGATTTTCTTGGATTTCTATTATAGATAGCCCTTGAGGGTAGACTCAAAAGGTATCATCATTGGGTTAATTATTTGATGGATATGGTGGGGATTGCTCTTGTAAAGATTTAGGGGATGAAGAAATGGTAGGAGAAATGGAAACTACTTGTGGGGATTTTTCTTCATCGGAGGTAGACAGATCATTGGTGTGATTGTTTTGGGATGAGGGCCATTACTCAACATAGGTAGATGATTTTGATCATTCTTGGAAAATGTATCTTGACATAGGCCTAATTCCTCATTAGGTGATTTATTAAGATGTTATTCAATAGAAATGTCACCTTGGCATTTTAATTTTAATTTTTGGAGAATGTTTGCTAGAACACAAGAAACATAAGAGGTTAAATTGAAATGGAGGGATAAGATTAAGAGATTGGTTGACTTTTTGATTCAATGAATGTAGACAATGGAGAAAGGACAAAGTGAATGAAGAGGAATATGCCACTTGTCACATGCCTACGAATTTAGATTATGATCCATGTGAACAAGTTGGAGAGCTAGGATTAAAAATAAGAGGATAATGAAGTAATTAAATAAAAAAAAGTATTTATTTGATTAATAGAGGAAAAATGTGGGGTTAGGATAAATAAATAAATAATAAATATTTATTTAATTAAGAGGAAATTTTAGGTGTCTACATTTTCTCTTTTGCAGCCCCCCAAAAGAAAGTCTTGACAATTAACAAATTCCAAAGAATGGTCTTTTATGGCCCCTCTAGATGTGTTCTTTGCAAATCTCAAAAGGAAACCATTGATCACCATCTAATGGGGTGCCCTTTTATTTAAGGAATGTTGGAAATGGCTATGCACACAATTAGGAAGGTTAGGAGCCCTACCTAATGACATCCTAAGTCTCTTTCAATTATGGTCGATGCTCAAAAGAAAGGTAGGGCCTTCAGTTGCCTTTATATCTCGATCCCTTGCATTATGTTGTGGAAATAAAGGAACATATAGTTGTTTCAAGATAACAAGATGAATGTCACTTTGATCTAGAACAAGATAGAGGCTACTATCACGGAGTTGGTTAACAACACACTTTCTATGCTCAACTCAAGATGTTTATCCTTCACAGATTAGGGTGCTACTATGATATTTTGTTGGCAAGGGCTCAAGGATTTTCCATGGATTGATCAAGGAGGCTTAGCATCTATAATGACCAGGGAGCTCATAGTTTGGACAATTTGAAATATGAGTGCACCAAATGCAACTCAAGAAAATTAGGAGCCAAATGTATCATTCACAATTGGAAAGGCATAACCATTCAAAGTTCCTCAGAGTCTCTCTTAGAGGGAACCAACAATGAGGTTGCATTTCTTGCCCTTATCCACAACCTTGCCCTTAATAAAGACATCAGAGTTAATATTTTAGAAGTAGAAAGCAATTTTTCTCTATTTAGCAATTGTTTGCACATTGGGTCCACACCCAATTGAAAATTTTACACTCTTTTAGAAAAGGCTCAAGAATTGATCAAATATTTTGATATAGTTTTGTTTAATTGCATTTTCAAAGAGGGCAGCTTAGAGGTTGACAGTATAAAAACTAATGAAGCAAATGAGAAGGACAAAATTTTTCTTAGCGATGTTAAGGAGGCGGACCTAATTGCTTGACTTAGCCCAAGTATGTGTCATTCGAACTTGGATTGCATATTATCTTTGATGAATAGATGAGCGATAATTTTAGTTTTGCTAATATCTTGGGAAAGATCTCATTCCCCTAATAGGTTGAATCAAAATTATCATATATATCACTAATCTCTATGTATAGAACATTCTCCTTAATCCTCCTTTACATTTTATTTTGCAATAGTTGGTGCATTTATGAAAAAGTTCAATTTCTGTCATCTCTCATGGGATTTGAGCTTGATTTGGGTTGGCATGGTAGCATCTTTGTTTTGGTGAAGGACACTCCTATTAATGAGTCTAGACAACAATGCTAATTACTTGTGTGTGGGAAAGGGTGTGGCCTCCTTTTCATTGGTTTTAACCTTTTGTAAGCTCATTGCATTGTTTATTTTCTCAAAGCTATGGATTCATCCATTTCACTCCATTTGGACAAAATACAAATGTCATTCCTTGGGTCCATCTTGGACCTAAGAATTAAATTTATTTGCAAAGAGTCAAGGCTACTTGCAATAGAGACTATAAGGATGGTTCAAGGTTGAGAGTTTCTCACTTCGACCAACTAATATCAAGTAAACACTAACATAACCTCTTAGTTCTTAGATTGACTTCTAGGTTTAGGTGGCATGAAAGTTGACATTCTAGTACTAGTCCACAAAGTATTCGAAGAAAAATTTCTCCTAGATGATATTGAGATCATGGGTTTTATGAAATTAGGTGTGGCCATCACATGGTCAGATGATCTTCCTAATCTCTTGTATCCTGGAGCAGTGGTGGTCAAACAAACTTTTATTATATACATAGATATGGATGAGATCTCTTGACATCGTTGATGGGATACAATGGGCAAATAATTTTTGAGGAAACACGTGGGAATTGATGTTAACAACTTATAATGGTTGAATACATTTGAAAATAATGTTTGCTTAGATACTTTCTCTAGAAAGGATTGATCTGGGCTTGGGCTTTCTTTTGTTGTTTTGTTCATTTTGAATTTTGGTGATGGTCTTGGAACTTGGTGGATAGTTTGAGCTCTCGAGATGGTGGTGCAAGGGAGGTCTCATTTTGTTGTTGTTCTGGGTTTGGCGTTGGCCTGTCTATCCTTTTGAACCCATTTTTTGTGTATTTGGATTGGCTAGGTGATTAGGTTTGTAGGATGACTAGGTTTGATACATTGTGAAATTGGCTATTTTGATAACTTTGATCCCATATGGGAGGATGGATTTGTAAAGATTGTAAAATTGTAACTTTTTTGACAATCAATACAAATCTCTTGCAACCTTTTGTTGCATTTTATGGAAAAAAATGTTATTCCATTTGACCAAAATGTACTTAATTATCAATATTAAAATGACTATGCAATTCATATTCTAGATGATTATTAATATTCTAGCGTGTCTAGGAAATACAAAATATAAAGTATTATTATACTACTCATAGGATTATATACACTAGTATTATAGTACTATCCCTTAGGTTGTAGGATTAATTAGCAAGTTATATCATATTTCCCTTCATTTGGTATGCGATCCTAACCAACTTGTTATCTTTGTGAGATAATTATGATGTATTTAATATAAATCCTTATTCAACTAGGATTTTGTTGTATTTGAATTTTTTCAAGAAAAAAATTTGATAAAAACTTATATAAAGGATTGGTGGATATTTTTATGGAACCAACTTTGATCTTTAAAATCTCAATATGGAGGATTTGGAAGCTCGAGATGAAAGATTTGGAGTTAGTCATATGGTGACCTAAAGATCCTATTTGGTTGTATAGGACAATTCATTAGTTACATGGAGGCTATTTAGAGATTTCATCCTGTGATATTGTATAGTTGAAAGTGCTTATGTTGGGCACTTATTTTTTGCCCCTATTCACATGAAAAGGCACTCATTATATTTGTATACACCTAAAAATGGTCTGAAGATAACTAATTAAATAATCAATTATTTAATTAATCCCCCTTTCCAATTTAATTGAATTCACTAGAAATTTGATTAATTCCCCATTCATCTACTTATCAATAAATCTAAGGATTTATTCATTAAGTTCATTTAAATAGTTCCCTTTGATTAATTAATCTAAATTGATTAATCCCCCCCATTAAATTTATTTCTTCTAATCCCCTAATTAATTAAAACAAATCAATTTATGAGTTTGCTAAAAGTTAATTAGCCTTTTCCTATTATTTGAATTTTTAAATTCAAATTCCTTACATGCCTCCTAACTTCTAGCCACCTAACCTAACCATCCTCTAACCTAATTTTATTCCACATAACCCTAGGTTTAACTAACCCTATCCTATCTTGCACATCCCAACCTCCTTATCCTAACCTCTTGTGGGTTAGATATCCTCTCTTTGAGACACATGGCACTTTGGCCACATGTCTCCTCTCTTAGATACTTGCCCTCTTATGAGAAAGGCTCCTTGACACTTGTCACCATAGAGATGAAAAGTGTCCCTCCCTCCAACCTCTTCTCCAACCTCCTCAATTTGATCCTTGATATCTTCAGACTCAATCTTGACCATTGATTCCTGCCACCTCACCCCTGGCCTTGGAAATCCTATAAATATCCCCCATTTTGGAGCACAAAATATCCCATCTCATTAGCATTTCATGCATTGTTATTATAGGCACATCCATTATAGCATATCATTTAAGCATTGTTATTATAGGCAATTGCATCTTAGATCTAGTTTAATGTGATCATATTCTAGCATAATTGTTTGAATCATGTAGCTTAATCAATCTCTTTTCTAGCTTAATTGCATCATCATCATAGCTCAATCATGCATATCATTAGCTTAATTAGCCTCTTGGATCAATCTAGCATAATCAATCTCATCTAGCTTGTATATCATATCATTTTAAAATCCTTCATCTAGGTGTAGTCAAGTCACTGGTATTGCTTATGCAAATCTGAGAGAAAATCCATACTCCCATCTCTTAGGAGGCAATAGGTCGCTTTGTCATGGTTTATCTTTTGTTTGATTTCAATTTTCTAACCATGCTTGTAATGATCTATTGAGTGTTTGTGTTGCAACTGCATGTACCCTACTTCACAACCACGATATTTTGGCGCCCACTGTGGGGTAGGAAATGTAATTTCTTGGCCTCTCTCATCATCAAATTTTCAATCTCACGGGTTTTTGGTCGGGCCTGATTCAAAATCTTGTACAAGTTAATTTGTGCACTCGTACGAGTATGTGAGAATACTCGTATGAGTAGGTGAGAATACTCGTATGAGTTTCTGCTTCTGTGTTTTCAAAATAGATTGCATTTTAGGGTTTTTATGCTTCAATTTGGCTACTAATGCTAACCCTGGTCTGTTTGTGAGTTTTCTAGCAGCCTAACTAGTTTTTGTAGGACGATTATCGAATATTACACTTGCCAAAGTTTCATTTCATCAAAACAACATGACTACTAACACATCTATTTTACAGGTTGCCTAAGGAAAATCAACAAGACTTTGTGTACTCTTAAGTTTTCTAGGCACACTTATTTTGCTAATGGTAAATGAACATCTTGTTTTCTATGCTTGAGAAGTTGTCTAAAAGGTAGGAGAGTATGCTCTTGTCTATTTGGATAATCAAAAATCCCAACCCTTGAAGCACTTCTATGTTTGAGATTTGATTACCTTTAGCGGGCCTGTCACAATGGGAAAAAATAATCACCCTATGAGAAGGACCTGAGTGAGTACAACAAGATCTAAGCTTTCTGACTCACTCTAAAAAACAGGCCTCTCAGGATTAAAGTCTTGGAGGATGGGATTATTTGAGTTTTTTCTTTTGAGATCTCTTATATCATACATTTAGTAGGGCCTCGCGGTCTCAATCACGCTTGCGTGACTACTTTTTGTTTCGGTACCTTGTTGGGCTATATGCCTTAATCGCACTTGCACGACTGCAAGGGGTAATTCCAAATGGAAATCCTTACTACGAACCCTAAGATAGAAGCTACTCGATTCACCTCCAAAAGGGGGATAATCTTTGTGCAAGAGAGATAGTAACTCTCCCAAGACACTTGCCATATCGTGCCCCCATTAGCGTTTGGAGTCGGATAATACGACGTTGACAATCCATTGCGTGAGACTCAACGATTGTATTCTGATTAGCTATTGGGTGTGTACCTAAGTTTGCAAGCAAAGGTTTTCTCTCTCAACCAACTTTCTTAGGATTTAGCATGATGTGCTTGAGGTCACTTATCATATCACGTGTTTGTTGTGTTTTCATCCCTAAAACATAAAATCAGACATCTAAAACTAGAAAACAAAATCAAAACATAAAACTTCATTGATAAAAAATCTGTCCAAATAAAAAAAAAATCTCTGTTATGTCCTCAGTCTTATGAACTTTCTAGTTTGTCGTACAGGAAATCTAGTTTTTCATCTGGTTCTGTGGGAATTCTTGTACGATTCAGTTTAGCAGAAGCATCCAACAAAACTATTTTGAAAATCCTCAAAAAGACAATGAATGATGTTGGCAGAGATTGGCATATTCAATTGAACCCTACTCTATGGGCCTATCGTAACAGTATCCGCACACCAACAAGTGCCACACCTTTCTCTCTTGTCTATGGATCAAAAGCAATCTTGCCAATTGAAGTAGAGATACCTTCTCTGTGAGTATCATTAAAAGGTCTTATCCCAAATAAAGAACAACGAGTATCTAGATTGCAAGAGTTAGAATCGATCCATGAACGACAACAAAATGTCTTTGATCATTTGAAGGTATATCAACAAAAAATGTGCCGCATTTACAATCACAAGGTAAAACCAAGAGCATTTCAAGTTGGAGAACTAGTATGGAAGGAAAATCCACGCAACTAGGCAGATCGGGAAAAGAACGGGAAGTTTGAACAAAACTGGTTATCTCCTTCTTCTTTAGGATTTTCTAAACTAAGAGGTATTATTTGAGATGTATTTCTTTAAATTACTAAAGATAAAAATGATGGAACAAACCTTGAGGGAAACCATATCTATAACACATAAAACTCCAATTGAAATGTCAATGTGCTGGTTTACCTTGGATCGAAGGGGTAACACCTCTATGAATGGATGCAATGAGCATGTCAAAATTAGGGTGTATTCATCTTAACTCCTTAATATTTATGGTTTATGATCACACTTCAAAGATAGATGCAATCATAAAAATAAGGTATATTTAACTGTGAATGACATTTACAAGATTTGTGGACACTTAGTAGTAAAATCAAGTAATGTCATAGATTGACTAACTTCACTTTAACTACTTAGATTACTTTTTTTTATATTTTGTAAGTGTGGTAGGGTGATGGATAATTAAAAAAAAATCACATATAGATGCCTTTAACTAATATAGGTAACATGGTCAAGTTTTCATTAGCATAAGAATAATGTTTGGAAAAATATACACATAAGCTAGGATCTAAATGACAAGATGAGAAACAAAAGATATTATAGATCAATCATAGGACTATAACTTATACATCCATCAATAGATCCATACACTTTTATATTATTTGAAAGAGATTTTATAAATCTCTATAAAAACAAACCAACCAAAAAAATACTTGAATCCTCAAGTATGATCAAGATAGTTTTTAAAATTATTAAAAGCATACAAAATATTCATAAGGGTACTCAAATGATTGAATAATGGACTTACACACTCGTTATTTTGATCATCTCAAAACAAAAAATAAGGTAGACTCTACAAAGTTTATTCTCTTATCTATTATGTAGCAATACATATCAACCATCTATCAAGGAACAACCAACCTTTTCTACCTCCCCAACTTATGAATATATAAACATTTAGATTAAAATGTTAGGGGAAGATTTAGTCTTATTACCATCAATGAGATATAAACAATAGTAAACCTAAAAAGAGCATGGGATCATTCGAGATCACCCCAGAAACATTCTAACCATGAATGTGGGTTATAAGTAAAAAGAAAAACCTTCTAACTAAGCATGTGAATGGTATAATCTTTCTATTTTGTTGTAATTTGCATGTTTTAGGTTCTTCATTGGTGTATGATGGATTCTTGATTGTAGAACTAGGGTTTATGTGGTTGGATCTTTGTTGGTTTTACAATAGTTTAATCTTCAAAGTTTCATCGTATATAGTGTGCATACAATCAGACAAGCTTGCTACATAATTTGGTCTAGCATAAGGTGAGATAAATACCTTGTATAAGGCTTCTTGGAGTATCCCATGGTATGTAGGTGAAGTTTGAATCTTGAATCCCAAATGGATATCTTATATGGAGGAGCATGAAGTTTCTCATGTTGTGAAAGATGAGGGGGTGGAGGAAGAAAAGTCTGGGCAATAGGAAGAATAATTGAATATTGTTTTTGGTTTCAAGTGTTATATGTGTGAGCTAATGCATGATAATAAGGTTGGTGTGACACTTGTTTCATATTATTGCTTTGAGTGAGTTGTTTTGTAGTGTTCAAATAGTAATTGGAAGGTCTAGTTGGATTCTTATGTCTTGACCAATAATCACTAGTTTATTTTGAGGTTGAGGGGCATATCGATGAATATGGACAACAATTTGAGGTTTCACATGATTGGAAAAATGGATTGCATTGTTTTGAATTTAGCTGGGCTCTTTATTCAGTAAAACTTCATCTCTAGGAGAGAGAGCATTGGAAACATTGCTAGTGATATCCTCCTCTTGCACCAAATATCCTTATTATTAATTAATTCTTTATCCTTAGAAGGTAGAGCTTTTAAAAAGGTGATAGTGTTGTCATCCTCTTGCCTTAAAATGTACTTATGGATAGGAGGATCATACTACAATTATAAACATATAAAAATGACTTCATCACTAATCAACTGCACTTGCAAACCTTCGCACAACTTCTCATTCAACACACATGATCCCATATTATCCTCCAAGATATCTCTTCCTTTATATATCATCCACACACAAAAAATACATCAATTAGGTCAGCCTAATTAGATATAACATGTAAAGTATAAACAATCAGCCCAAAAATATTTTTTAAAGCAACACGAAAGGAAAAATGAAATGTGTGAGGGATCACACCATGTTAGCACATCTTCCTATAAGTCCCAAATCAACGCCTTCAACTCGACATACTACCACATTAATAAAAAAGTACTCATGTCAGCTTCGAATGATAGAACTATTATTGCACACTAACCGAACATACTCAAAACATGACGCAAACCACTAAAACTCTTACAAATGCACAAAATAGTGTCACCTAAAACCAAAAAGCTAGTTCATTGAGCTGCACCACCAAAGCAATTGAATTTGGAGGAATGCAATGCATTCCTACAAACTATCACATCGTCGTTGTATGAGCCACCACTCAAACCATCACAACTTCAACTATAGATCAAATTAGAACATACAAATTATGATATATCAAGAATTTTCATCCACCAAAATCCTAATACAACCACAAGAAATGATGAAGAAATATGCCATAACGCGAACCGTAAAACTATACCTAGTCTGATAGACTATTCATTAGGACAGTTACATTTAGCCAACTTCAATTGCGGACCACAAAATACACCTCCAAAGTTATGAAAAATTCATAATACAACTATATATACCATCTAAAGAAAACACAACAATCTCCACACATCCACATGAACTAACAACCAATCCTCTGAAAATGCATTACCCTGAAAGATAACTAATCAACCTTTTGGACCAGATTTATCATCAATGACAACATGTTTTACATCAATGACAACGCAAACTCATATTTGTAACAATTGAAATGGGTTTTTCTACCCCATGAGGTATGCATATAATTTAAAAAATATGACTCTTATCACCTTTACATTACTCCCAAATTATGCATTTTGCAAAAATACATTTGATCTTTCCATGGTCAAATAGTGTCTAGTTAATAAAAAATGAGAGATTATTATGGAGGGACCTAATATTTACTTGTAGATCTAGATAGAAAATTCATACGCCCCACAAAATCTCAAATTTTATCTATCGTAGATCTTAGAAGTTTTATGCTCTCATGGCTCTTAAGAGGCTTTGGCAAAACCTTGTAGCCTAAAGGGATTTGACACAAACAATGAATGATAAAATCCTTTGCTATAATTTTCTTACCCCCCCTAATGCATTGGTACATTTAGTTTGGAATCATGAGGTGTACAGCGAAGAATATGACTCTTGGCCTCTTGTTATTAAATGACACTTTAATAAGAATGCATTCAATCTTGTCATAGTAAAACAATACCAAGTTGAGAAAAAAAATGAAATGTTGTTTTGGAGGGACCCTAAATCCACATGTAGGCTAGATAGAAAGCTTTTAATCCCCGTAAACTTTGCGAAATACTTCATTATATATTGATATTTTTTTGGTCTTATGGATTTTAAGACATCTTGAGGGAACCTTTTAGTCCAGAGGGGTTGAAACATTTGAGAGAAAAAATAATATGGCTATTGGCATTTGAACTACTCTCATATGATACACATTTTACATGAATGTGTTTGATCTTTAAATGATCAAACAACGTTGCTTTGATGATTTTTAAGGGAAGGTATTGTGGAGAGACCCCATATCCACTTTTATGTCTAGAAATAGCATTCATGGGCTACATAAAGTTCAATAATTTCTCTGTCATATATTGGTAGTTATTTTCTCTTCATGCTCTTAAGAGACATATTAGAACCTTGTATCCTCGAGAGATTGACACACACAAAAAATGAATTGAGGTCTCCCTTATAATTTTCCATCTACCTTAATATGTTTGTGCATTCATTTTGGCCCCACAAGGTGTAGAATGGAAATACGACTCTTGACACCTTTACATTTATTTAAAATGATCCATTTTGCAAGAATGGATTTGATCATGCCATGGTCAAATAGTGTTGAGTTGAGAAAAAAATGAGAGAGGTTATTTTGGATGGATCCCACATCCATTTGTAGGCTTAGAAATATTTTTTTTAGCCCTCATGAACTTAGAGAGATGCTCTATCATATATTGGCAATTTTTTGCTCTTAAGACTCCTAAAAGACATTGTATCTAACTTTGTATCTTGGAGGTATCAAAATAGCTAGGAAATAAAATGGATTCTCCCCTAGCATTCAATGACTAATTATAACTTGTTACCATAATTGGTTATGCCTCACTCTAGGGGAACCTAGAACAAAAAATATGGCTCTTGACACCTTTACACTCTTCTAAAATGACACATTTTACAAGAATGCATTCAATCTTTAGCACAATCATTTTTTTTTATTTAATAAAAATAAACCTATATTATTGTGGAGGGACCTTTAATCCTCTTGTAGGTCTAGATATAATATTCTTTAGTACCACAAATCGCTCCATGTTAGGTCCCATGAGGTGTAGAGTGGAAAATATGGCTCTTGGCAATTTTGCACTACTCTTAAATGATGTATTTTACAAGAATGTATTTGTTCTTGCTAGAATCAAATGGTGTTAAGTTAATGAAAATTGATAAAGGCTATTTTGGAGGGACACCACATATACCTATGGTTATAAAAGGACTATTCAAAAAACCCATAACTCTTGAGGATTGGTCCATCATATATTAATTATTTTTTATTCTTAGGGTTCTTAAGAGACCTTGTTAATACCTTATATCCTGGTAGGATTTGCACATCTAGGGAATAAAATAGGGCCTACCCTAGCATTTACTCACCCACCCCAAGAATTTCACTCCATCAATTTGGGCCCATATTATGTAGAATAGAAAATACACCTATTAGCACCTTCAAACTACTATCAAATGACTCATTTTACAATAATGCATTCAATCTTTTCCATGGTAAAATGGTGTTGAGAATAAAGGTATTGAAAATAAATTTTTATGTGGATTATGATAGTGAAAAACCCCCCTTTTGGAAAAGATCTTTGGTTTTAATGCCTTGCTTATCTCTCCAAACTCCCTGAAACAACTTCCAATCTCTCTACTCATCAAGATTTCATGACCTTTGCTCTCTCAAATGCCCTAACAATAGTCCAAGATTTTGTCACATTCATGGACTTCTTTAAACCTTTTTTTGAGCTTTTCTCTGCATTCTTGTATGGCCTTGAATCCCTATGGTATTCAATAGGATTATATTTGGAACAAATGTATGTCTTGTAAGAATTAACTTTCATAATGCATTCAAAATTTAACAATGACATACCTAGTGGGATAGATGGATAAAGCATATATACACGATATAAAATACAAGTATTGTATGACAAATTAAGATCATTTGTAAGTAATTAGGGTCAAAAGATGAACTATAAGCTATAATGTCCCTTTTGGTCCATTCCAACATCCTTGTAAAGCTACATCTTTCTTGGAGAGCACCAACATTATGGGGAAGGTTTTTTAATAATGAAAAAGAGTTCCTAGAGTCCAAATGAGTATAATGATATTGTTTATGTGCAATTCCAATATTATAAGAGCACTCCACACTTCTTGGAGAGGTCTATCATTTTGAGAAAGTGCCAACTTGCACATGAATCAATCTCATATATTCTTAGGGTATTGATGGCAGGTTAGAATTCCTATTTAAGGCTATTTATTATTTTTCATAACTTTGATGATAGTGCAAAAAATAATTAAATTAAGTTGTTTAAGTTCAATTGACTTTATTTAATTAATTATTTTATAATTTAATAAATTTTGAGGTTTTAAATATTAAATTAAATTAATAAATTCATATAAGAGAAAGAAAAAAAAAATGTGTTTTTTGAAAAAGCAACAAAAAAGTAGAAAGATCATTTTCAAAAAAGCAATGACAAAGAAAAAGTGATTTTTTTTAAAGTAACAAAAAGAATATAAAAAGATATGAATGAGGAGGAATATAGGCATTCTTAGATCTTTTATTTACAAAATCCCAATTTGAAGAGGTTGAACTTGGTTCACTCCTCAACCAAGCGATGAAAACTCTTTGAGTAATTAGTTTCATAGTTGAAAATGCACCTAGATGATCGAGTGATTTCTCCAAAGATCATCATTGAGATGAACCATTTATGCCCTATATTGTTTGTGTCAAGTTTCATTTAATGTTAAAAGACTTGTAGAGATTTTGAGGTAATAAATTTATTGAAGTTTACAGGAAAATAATGAATTTGTAAGATGATTAATCTTTGTGTTGAAAAAATTCAAAATTAAAGATTTTAGTTTTTAGAATATATTTTATAAATATATTTGTGACATTTGAAGTGATTAAAATAATTGAAATTGTAATTGCTAGGAGGCCAAAGCCTAGTTGTATCAATTGGAAGAGCCTTCGAGGTGATCATGTCATCCAAGAAAGATATCATAGACAAGTTAGAGGAGGTGGTTCTTGACATACATATTTAATTGCATCCCTTGTGATAACTAGGAGTTAGGCACAATGTTTGGTGAAACACTTTGGATTGTTGTACACTTGTTTGGGAATGAATTCCCTCTTCATCATTGATGACAACCTTTAATTGGCTTCTTGGCGTTCCATACATGTCCTGAGGGTTGCCATGAATATCAAGAGTTGTCATTAATATTGAATCAACAATTATTTCTAATTTTTGAGATTAGGATTTTATTTTTAGTCTATATATGCATTTTTAGTATTTACCCTGACATTTTATGTTGCACTAACAATGGAAATTTAATATATATATAACTTGGTGATATATTTTTAAGTTTATTATTTAAGAATTAAGGAACCGATGTTAGTGTAAGGAATAGATGACCATTGTTTGCCAAAATTTCTATGATTAAAATAAGTAGATGTGACTGTTATTACTTAGAATTTTTATTTTTCTTAATACACACCAATTGTTTGATGAAAAATTTGTGTGAAAAAATTGAAAACAATTACAAGAGTGTTGAAATATTTGGGGTAAGGCCATTGCATAAGCATCAATTAAATAATGACCATTCAAGCTTTCTTATTGAGATTTGTAGTTTTAAGAGGTGGGTACTTAACGACGAGTTGATATATTGAAATTAGTGTCAATTGGACATAGGTGAAGGAGAGAATTTTTTATTGATGTATTTTGAATAGGAGGCCAAAATAGTCTTGGAACTTCTTCCATGCTTCTTTTCAAATAGAGATGAGATAGGAGAAGATCAAAATAAACTCATTATACCAATTAGAAAACCCAAGATATCTAGCGGTCCATTCAATCAATCAAATTAAAAGCTTCTCTTTGGTTCAAGAATATAAAATTATTTACTAATAATACCAACCATGAGAAGGTGAAAGCTTATTTAGAACTATGAACCTTCGTTTAAATAAGTTAATAACATGCTCAGATAGAAGTTCTAGATCAAGAAGTATATAACATTCCACCATAGTCACATCAAAGAATTGGATGAAAAATTACATAACATATTGAAATCAATTGAATTAAAAAGTACAAAACATACTTACAAACTAAATACAACCATTTTTTCATTCCATCAATTCATTTTAATGAGCCATGAGATTTTTTCTCTGCTCTTTATGGTGTCAAGTATTGAGTTTTTGTTAGGGTCATAATTTTTTCACAAGTTTTTACTCAATACTATATCCCCATACTAAAAACTATATCCCCATACTTGATTATTAAACAATTATGCCATAACAAGGTTATGTTAATGATTAATTTTTTATGTGTTAAAGTCATCAAACAACCACACATAAAACTTCTTTCTTGAATACCTTCTAAGCTATGTTTTAGTAATAACCATTGATCCTATAAGATACTTAATGTCTTTTGCATTTATGATAGGGGTTCCCAATTTCTTTGTTTCCACAATAAAATGACACATAATATGATCTATTCCTTCTTCGTTACCTTCATCTGCAATAACTACATAAACATATTTTGATTTAATTGTGTATTTAATAATATATTAATTCTATAAATGATATAAATTAATTATTAAATAGGATAACCTTTTGATTTTTAAATAACATATCTATAATACCTAGTTGAACTAGATTTGAAACATGGTCGAAGTCAAGTGATGATTTCATCTCCATAAGTTGTAATGTCCTTGGAAATTAACATGTCATAAGTGGATTTAAAATTTTAGTACACCATTCATCAACCAAATCTTTTGAATCTTTCCAAATAAAACGTATACAAAGAATAAAAGCATGCCATCTTCCTCATATGAATATTTCATAAACCTATATATGAGATTCTAAAAGAGTGGATCTCGCTTGATCCTATTAATGCACATAATCTTTATATTGTGCAATATTAGCTTCATCTACCAATTGGAATTGCTTGATGAGATTCATTATACATGGTTGATTGAAATCTCTACAACATGTACCAAATTGAAGATAATTCATTGATTTGCACAAGATAATGTGGCAATTTTTATATTTTTTGGCAAGAAAGATGGCCAGTTAGGATTTAAACTGATGAAATCTATAGTAGAAATTGCATGAGATTACTTTCTAAAGATGAAGGGTTTGGATTTAATTTGTTTAAGATGAATGACTAAGACTATATTTATGAAAAATAGTAATTTGTGGCAACAAAAATAGTAGATCTCACTTGATCCTATATATGTATTCCAACTTTCATATGGTGCAATGTTAGCTTCATTTATCAAGTGGATTTTCTTATCAAGATTCATTATGTGGTTGATTGAAATCTTTGCTATATTTACCAAGTTGAAGATAACTTATTGATTTACATAAGTTAATGTACCAAATAGATTTTTGGCAAGGAAGATGAACAAGATTGAAAATGAAATCTATGATAAATATTAAAAGAAATTACCTTTTTAGGATAAAAGTGAAAATGAAGGCTTTGGATTTAATTTGTTTAAGATGAATGGCTAAGATTGCATTTATTAAAAATAGTAATTTGTGGTAACAAAAAATGGGAGGGAAAGGAAATTTGTTGGTCATTTATTTTTAGAAATGGTGGACATCAAAATAAGATTTGAGATAGAAACTGATGTAACTATTATTTAACTAGATGATACATTGGATTCAACTTATTATAGAACATTAATATAATTAGTTGGTGATGAAACAAATTAATTATTTAATTAATTACCAGTGATAAAATATTAATATGATGTTAGGATGATTTCACATGTCTACAAATAAAATAATCACATATGTCCCCACCCACATGGATGTCCTATTTTTTCACACCTAATCCTAACAATGACTTGATTTATCTTGGAAAAATAAATTAAAATAAATCCATATCATCTATCTTACGTGGAATCATCTTAAATAAATCTATACCTTATATCAAATCATCTTAATACACTTGTATTTCATACCATTATTATTTTTTTAATATAACTTATTATTAATAATTAATAATTCAATTTAACATCCCTTTTTAAAATCATATCTAATTATTTCCTTTTCAATTGCAATCATGTAATTTCAACTCTTTTCCTTACATCACATCTCATCTCTCTAATCCATCAATGCCTACTTTCTCTACTACAAGAATCTTGAAATTATATTTATTTGACTTCAATGATAAATAGTACTATCCTTCTAAATTAATTAAATAGAAATTAATGCTTAACACGCATATAAAGCTAACAAAACAACATTCCTTTTCAATTACAATCATCATGTAATTTCAACTCTTTTCCTTACATCACATCTCATCTCTTGATCCATCACTACCTACTTTTTCTACTACAAAAAACCTCAAATTATATTTATTTAAATTTAATAATAAATAATACTATACTTCTAAATTAATACAATAGAAATTAATACTTAAAACAAATATAAAGCTAGCAGAATAACATCATACCTAAAACATCCATACTAAAATCAGAAAACGTTATAGCGACACTGAAGTAAATTGCAATTCTTGACTAGGGCTAACTGTTTTTGACTAGGGTTAACTATATTAATATTGACATAGGAAAAAGGTGAAAAGGAATTACTTGTGCCAATTATATATTCAACAAGAGACGCAAAGCGTCAAGTTCCTGCCATTAGTTTGGTTAGTTTAGAATAGAGAAAAGTAGAGGGTTTTATTGTTCAACTCTTACTGTGGCATCTATTGGACTATAAAATTAAAAACACAAGAAGTAATCAATGCATTAATTGTTTCCTTGTTTATGATTGGGGCCACAATACTTCCGCTTACTACATAATTAAAAATATATACATATAATGAAATGCAAGATAAGTAATATCACACAAAGCAATTAACACACAATCAAATCCACAAATGATTTCCTTAAGAATTAGCATTTTTAAACTTTGTTTTCATTGCATAAGATAGTATTCAAAAATAATGCTAGACACAGACTAAATGCATGTTGAATACCTAGCTATGATATGAGAGGCAATACCTTATCTCACAAATGTTAACAATAATTTGTTTATTCATATTTTATAACATATCTAAATGGAAGCACTAACAAGCATCATCTCCAAAGAGTTTTACAAGGTGGAGACATTACAACCAATGAAAGATAGACTTTACTGTTAAATTTTTTAATGAATTGTGAAAATATATATTTCACTTCAATAATAGCCAACTTGAGAAGTAAATGCAACTACTAGCTATCATCATGTCTTAAACAATAGATATAATATTATCGAATTTGACCTTACACAAAGTATACAATAATAGATAATAGACAATACGCAACATGTCTCTGCTTTGAAAAGTATTTTCTTGAGTACATGCGATGACAAAGATTTTTGCCACAAATAGACAAGAAATGATTATATTGTACAAATTACTTGTTCCTTATGGATCTGAAAAAATTCGCTCGTCTACCTATCTTGAATGCATTGGACAATATGGCACATGTGTTGTTTTTAATTCACAATGTTGCATGGTAAATGGTCAAATGCACATCTGCCCGGCTTAGCCAGACTCTTTTGCATACAAGGGACATGCAGATACAAATTGAAGCAAGATGAAATACCTGAAGCAAAGATTTTAGGAGAAGCCAATAATTTAGAAGAGGCTACTTGTGTCAAATAGAGGGGAGGGACTGATAAAGATATACAATTATTTTCACAGAAACACAAGGAATAGTTCCACAGTCGCATTAGGTAGTGAACGAACCTTTGAATTGATGTTGGTCTAGGTATAAAGTAAGGCAGACAAAGTTTAGTGAAATTACTTCTCCTTGTCCATCTCATCACCACATCGTCTCTCTTCCGGAAAAGGCGAAAATGCTTGGGCTTGCAAAGGCAATAGGCAGGGCAACAATAAATTAACATACTATCCATGAATACATATTTCACTGGAATTTTTTTAGTAGTTTGTTGTAAATTTTAGGACTAATCTAAACTAAACTTGTAGGTTGCAAGTTGCCCTGAATGTGAGGAGGTTTTGTTTGGGGCTGCGCTATTTTTCATTGGCCTTTAATTATGTAAGCAAATGCCCAATACATTCTTGTATTCAAACAAATAATAGTATAATCAAATTTTAGATTTTAGATTTCTATTCTCAAGCAAATAAACCATCCTAATAACATGACATTGTCAAGGTAAATGGTCTATTTGAAAATTTTGGTTGAGTGTTGGTAAAAGGGAGTGATGGATTTACTAGCTGAATTAGCATGCATAGATTCACTACATCACCAGATTAATATATTGAACAATTTACCAGGTGAGATTACATGCATAGATTCTCAGAAATATATAGAACCATGCATTGAAACCAAAAGAGTTACAAAAATAAAATTTTATGGTAGTGATTTAGAAGTTTATGCATATCTTTTTTTTTAAGTGATATGGACAGAACTTAGCAAATATAGAATACATTAATGTATGTGATCTCAACATAAATCCCCTCTTTTGGGTTCATCTAAATTTATTTTTTTTTTTTTTTGGCACCAAATTAATCCTGTTGTATGCTCAGATACAAAATCAAATATTTCTCAAAAGCCCCTCTGAATATTATAACATGCTTACCGTTTGCAATTAGTTTAAAAGCATACCTCTTTTGGTCTAGTTGCAACGTTGATCTTTCTCTGGTCAAAAGTGTGGTTCTCACAAAGCCTGCTAATGAGTGCACATTGTTTATGGATTGATAGAGTTTTCAAGTGAAATAAAATATAAAAACTTTAACTAAAAATTCATTTAACATGTTTCTATGTATTTCAAAGCTCCACGAACTAGACAATGCTCATGCTCTTGCAATAACACGATAATTGACACAACATGAAGAGATTAGGTTGTGAAACAGATAAAGCCAGAATAATAGAAACGAAGATTCTAGATTTGGAAAGCATAATAAATAATCCCAACAACTCCTCTAAAAATCTTGTTGATGCAATAATACAATGTCATCACATTACTATTATTGTTGTCGTCTCCAAAAGTAGAACCTACCAATGACAGAAGTTTCTTGAAAGATAATTTGGTCTACAGGATCAAATAGTAGATTTGAAAAAGGAATTTTTTGTACATTCGATTCTACGAACAATTGATGCATTGAACATATAGACAATTTTCCGAAAAATGAAATAAATAATGCATTCAATGAAATACTATTTGACAACAAAATACATCCCATCATATAATATTTAATTATATTTTGCTACAGTTCATTGAATGGAATAAGACTTTTGAATATTTTTTTGGATTTGAACAACCATTTGTCATTATGAAAGAGATTTTTATTTTATTTTTTGTCATTTTGGATGGTTGAATATGATATTGGCTCATAACTAAATAAAAAATTTGGAAAATACTTTTTTTTGCAATGACTGTTTCCAAGAGATAACCTATAGGAGAAGAGATAAATTGTTTTTTACAAATTTTTTTTAAATGGTGCCTCAAATATAACTATACAAATCCATGCAAATATTTTAAAATACTGTCATATGATTGGCCAGTTTCAAAAATCAAATGCATTCAATGAATTCATTAGTATTTCTGCCTATCGGTAGGAACTAATAATTCATAGAGTCGATAACATATGGTCACAATAGAGGATTAAGAGGCATTGTGACAAAAAATAAATTGGACAATAGAAGGAAGAGGTAGGAGACTATAAACAATCTTAAAAATTATTGTAAACGAAAAAAGAAACATTTGCATAAATATTGTATTATTAGAAATAGTAAAATGAGGCCTAAAATATACACTTTGATTGACATCATACCACAATGAATAAAAATACCAAATTTAATCCAAAATACAAGCCAACATGATCTACATCTAGTGTTTCATAGATTTCATATTGTTTGCATACAACTGCATTAAGAATTGACATGTTAGGTAGAAGAGAGTTAATGATATAAATGATTATGAAAGTCCTTTGAAGATCACACAAGAAGGAAAAGGTTTTCAAAACCATTTATGGTATTGGTTGTGTGTAGCATGAGGTAATAAGTTGTGCATCTACCATTTAAAAAAAAGGTATTGAATGTTATGATGACATGAATTGTTTTTCATAAGAGGAGTTGGTCATAATTCAATATAATTTTTTTTAGGAATATAAAATAATTGTTCTTATAAAAAAATTTATGCGTGTGCTAAGTTAGCTCATAATAGTTAGTAGAGAAAAACCAACAAGCTTAAATTTTAATTTTAATTTTAAAATTTTAGGGTTTAGATTCTTTATTGTCAAAATGATTGGGATCATGTTCAACCTTGAGAATCTAATCCAAGGTGATGAGAGTGGGATTTGGGAATGATAATAAATCTTTATGGATAAGTGATATCTGGTTTGAGATGTGATATTATGAGCCACATTAATAGAAGTATAGACCATGTGTTGACTAGTAATTGTATCGAGGACAAACAAATCAAGGTGATCCTAGAACATTAGGTAAAAAGTCATGGGCATGTAACTTTCACCATTTTAATATTGGAAGGGCTTTAAATGCATTGTATTAAATGAGTCTAGCTTAATTAAATGAATGCATAAAATTAAACTCTAATTTACCTAGATCACATAGATAGGGCTAATCATTGCCATAAATGTGCTATGACATTGATGCATAAAAGTCACTCCAGATATCAAGGATACATTCCTCTAGATTCTAATTTTTGTCTTTTGTCACTTTAACCTAAAAATCTAATTATCTATTATTTAGGAGTAATCTTATGAATTTGGAGATGATTGTTATGAGTGTAAACCGAATATAGTGTGTGTGAGTGATATAACAATTTAGAAACTGATAAAGTTCACTTGCTTTGAAATTTTGTGCTTGATGATGGTAAGAAATAACAATGGTAATTTACTGAATTTCATGAGGTTTGTATTCTCTTAGGACAAACCCTTAGGTGAACCAAATTTATGAATTCGAGCAAAGATTTGAAATTAAGAAGCAGGTTTACAACATACTTAGAATGCCATGGTCTACTAAATGTTCTAATAATTCTACTACGATGCTCTCATAAATGCTCTATCAATAAAACCTAAGCATGCTCCTTTTTTATATCCTAGATTCTCTCAAATGAATGCAAGAATATATATAAATAAAACAACCATGACCACAAATTAAAAAACATGCACTAGGTCAAAATAAATATTAATATACTAAGGGTAAAATCGAGGGGTAGGGAGTGCACGAACGACAGAAGACAAAGAGTGAAGCACAGAGAGATGCATTCAGGAGACATTCGGTGGATGATCACAGTCAGGGCATAGTCAAGGGAGGTGAAAGGAAGGAACAAGCGGACAAGCAAGCTAAGGGACGAATTGAGAAGGATGAAAGGATTAATCAGGGTTCGAATGGCAATAGCGATCAATCTCCAGAGGAAAAAGGTGATGTACCAAATCAAAACACCACGGAAGAAAGTAATTCGTCGAGGCAGGTTGAGATTGATCTAACAGAGGAAGCTTTTGACGACAATGGTATTTGGGAGGATCTCACAATTATCGCCAGAATCATTGGGCCAAAGAAACCCAGATAAATCATTAACCCATGGATAAAAGACAATTGGGGCAATCAAACTGTGGTGAAATTTCTGCCGAAAGGCTTTTTTGTGGTAATCTTCACAGAGAAAGGAAAAAGGGACCAAATTTTATGTTCAAAAAACTGGTTTTTTGACAATCTACCACTCTATATTCAGCCATGGACACCCAATTTTAATTTGCTGAAACTCACAGTATATGAAACCCCGATATGGATCAGACTGTATAATCTCCCAATTGAATATTGGGGAGACTCATGCCTTGAGAAAATTGGGAGGATGCTCGGTACCCTTTTGGAGATTGATGAAGGGATCATTGAAAATGATTCATACATCTATGCTAGGATGAAGATTGCAGCGGTTGAACAAATTCCTACCATCATAAATCTTAGAACAACAAATGGAGTATGGAAACAGGGTATTGAAATTGAGCACGAAATTTGGGGGTGTCATAGATGTGGTAGTAAAACTCATCAAACTAAAACTTGCAGAATTTTTGTGCGAAGGGCATACAACACTAAACTGAGGAAAGAAGATAAGGAGAAGGCTATTTGGTTAAGGAAAATTAATGAACAAAGGCAGAACACTCCCGAGGCAAATCCATTGCCTAATGCTGGGATATGTCTTGATTCTAACCCTCAACCCTGTCAGATAGTATCAGAAATCAATAATGGGGAAGAAGTGGCAATCCAAATTACATCTCCTAAGCCAGGTTCTCAGACTGAGAACATTGTTGAGGATTACACAAGCGACACTGACGGTAGTAGTCCAGACCATGAGGGAGAAGATGATGTCTTGGATAGACTAGACCCCAGATGCATTAGTCAATCAACCAATACCCTATTAGGCAGAGCAAAAGGGGTCAAAGGCAGGAAAAGTCACAAATAGATCAGAGAAGAAAAAGCATC
This sequence comes from Cryptomeria japonica, assembly GCF_030272615.1. Taxonomy (NCBI): domain Eukaryota; kingdom Viridiplantae; phylum Streptophyta; class Pinopsida; order Cupressales; family Cupressaceae; genus Cryptomeria; species Cryptomeria japonica. The sequence goes on from NC_081407.1 coordinate 387,680,676, forward strand.
AGAGAAAGGTATTGTTAGTGTTCTAGAATACATGAGGAATTCCAAGGGAGGCAGCCCCTCCCTTGGGCAGAAATGAGAATCACATCTTGGAATGTTAGGGGCTTAACAACCCCTGACAAAAAGCGCTTGGTCAAAAGATATTTGATCAAGCTAGAATCTGAAATGATTTTGCTACAAGAAACTAAATTGAATGGTCATAAGGTGGCTGAATTCATAAAATTTTGCAATAAATGGGAAGGACTTTTTCAGGATGCCAGAGGTTCTGCTGGAGGTCTTGGGATTCTTTGGAACCCAGAGGTTTTTGAGGTGAGCCCAATAGAGTCAAATGAGTTTTGGATGGCGTGCAATATCTTGTACAAACCAAGAGGTTTTGGCTTTCCTTTGTTCAACATATATGGGCCGATTAAGACAGATGAAAAGTTAAGAGTATGGACTGAGATATATGAACAACTATAGCTATTAGAAATGCACAAAGTAATTTTGGCTGGGGACTTCAATGTAATTCTAGACATCGATGATAAGGAAGGAGGGTTGAGAAAGAGTACTAAAGTAATGGAAGACTTCAAAGAGTTCATTTCGAACTATCATGTGGTGGATGTTATACCAAAGAATGGTAAGCTCACCTGGACCAATAGAAGGCTTAACTTTTCAAAAATCTCTGAGAGATTAGATCATTTTGTTGTGGGGGAATGGTGGATGAATGATAATTTTTGCATTGACACTAGAATCATTCTGCAAGATGGGTCAAATCATCTCCCGATTACTTTGTCAATTAACCATGAGGCTCAAAAGAATAGAAATTATTTCAAATTTTAGAGTATGTGGTGGAGGGACCCTAAATTAATTGATTTACTCAAATCATGGTGGTTGGAATGCAACTCTTTTTTGGGCTCCCCCAGTTACTATTTTGTAAAGAGAATTCAATATATCAAAAATAACATCAAAATCTGGAACAAATCCACATTCAAGAATATCTTTTCTGAAAAAATTCGAATAGAGGAAGAACTGGAGGAAATCAACAATCAAGTCATGTTAGTAGGGATGGTCAGGGAAGACTATTTGAAAGAAAAATTCCTAAAAGAACAGTATGTGGAAATACTCAACAGAGAAGAAATATATTGGCGGGATAAATCAAGAGCTTTGTGGGTTGCTGAGGGAGATCGCAACACAAAATTTTTTTATGCAACTTCAAAAGTTCGAAGAAACAGAAATAAAATTACCAATATACTGGATGTTGGCGGTATCTTGAGAAGCACAGAAGCTGGGATAGAACATGTGGCACTTGAGCATTTTGTTAGCTTACTGGGCAATTTATGTCAGGCAGGAGATATGCCAGATAACAGGCTTCTTGAACTTATGCACAAGATGGTAAGTATGGAAGAGGCTAAAATGCTCTGTGAACCATACTCTCTAGAAGAGGTCAAAAGGGCCACCTTCGAACTCCATCCTCACAAGGCGCCAGGCCCGGATGGTATGACAGCAGAGTTTTATCAGAAGTGTTGGGAGTTTATGGGAAAAGATATCTGGCTAGTTGTAGAGGAATTCAAGAAAAAAGGGAAGTTTGTAAGAGAGATGAATAATACATTTATTGCTTTAATTCCTAAAAAACAAGACTGCACGACAATGCACGACCTGAGACCCATATCACTTTGCAATACCATTTACAAAATCATATCGAAAGCAATGGCCAACAGATTAAAAAAGCTCTTACCTCACCTCATCTCAGAAAATCAGAATGGGTTTACCCCTGGGAGAGAGTTAGCAGATAGCATTATTTTAGTTTCCGAAGTCACGCACTCCATACATAAAGAAAAATCAAAAGGTATGATCATTAAACTTGATGTTGCAAAAGCGTATGATAAGGTAGTCTGGCAATTTCTGATTAAGGTTCTAAGATGTTATGGTTTTCCAAAGGAATGGTTAGATTGTATCAATTTTTGCATCTCCATGGTGAGTTTCTCTGTATTAGTGAATGGTGCTGTGTGTGGTTTCTTTAAAGCCACCAATGGATTGAGGCAAGGGGATCCACTATCCTCAGCCCTCTTCATTCTCATGCAAGGGGATCCACTATCCCTGGCCCTCTTCATTCTCATGATAGAAGTCCTAAGTAATTTAATCAAAGCCAAGCAATTTGGGGGTTATTGGAAAGGTATACAAGTTCACAGACTGATAGAGCCCATTACTCATTCTCAATTTGCGGATGACACTATCTTGTTTGGCAAAGCAACAATGAAAGAAGCCAAAGGAATTAGAGAAGTATTAGATGAATACTCGAAGATGTCAGGTCAGGTAATGAATTTGGAGAAGTCACATGTTTTCTTTTTTGACATAGAAAGAATGCTATAGAACCGTATTACTCAATTGCTTGGCTTAAAATCTGTTGTTCTAACCCTCAAATATCTTGGGACCAGAATTAACATGGGTTGTAGGCAATCACACATTTGGGAGGATGTCCTTAAGTCTTGCAAGAACAAGTCTGAGCAATGGAAAGAATAAATGGCTAACACAAGCTGGAAGGATTTTAATGATTAAATTTGTGTTATCAATAGTTCCAATATATAGTATGCAATGATTTCAAATGCCTAGCTCAGTAGGAGCGAAGCTAGATGGGTTTCTAAAAAAGTTTGTTTGGGATGGGGCCAAGGAGCATAGGAAAATTCCTTTGATTAATTGGGAAACAATGTGCATGCGGAAAGAGGATGGAGGTGCAGGATTGAGGAAAATGAGTATGCAGAACCGGGCACTTGGTGCAAAGCTGTCATGGAAAATGTTCAGAAGCCTCAACAAATTATGGTGCAGGATCTTTCAGAAAAAGTATCTGGACACAGATGATTCTGACCGAATCTTCACAATTGCAGATGCAGACAGGGGTTTTCCCACTTGGAATTTCCTGTGGGACAATAGGGGTATATTAACAAATCACATTTCTTGGAAGATCGACAATGGCGATAGGGCCAAGTTTTGGCGGGACTCATGGAATGGGGAGTTGCCACTTTCAGAATGCTTTGAAGACCAGGATTGGGTCAACATCATAGAATCCACTATTGGTATGCAAGTCGCCAATTATTTTGAGAATACTGAGACTCATGGTTTGAGGACTTGGAAATTGGTAAATATAGGAAGTTTGCAATTGTGCCAAAAACTCAAATAATTACTTAACAGTAGAGCAATATTAGCTTCAAATGAAGAAGACTGCTTATTCTAGTGTGCAACGAAGTCAAGGGAATACAGTGTTAAGCTGGGGTATGAAATTCAAAGGCATAAGATCCTTAATTCAGATTGGCCCAATAAGTTGTGTTGGAACAAATGGGTACTGCCTAAAGCAGGGGCATTCCTATGGGTGGCGCTGAATGGGAGGATTCTCACTGGTGATAGATTAAAAACAATAGGTATTCATGGGCCAAGCCAGTGCGTGTTATGCAACAATGGGGAAGAAACAACAGATCATCTACTCTTCAACTGTAGGTTTGCCCAGAGGTGTTGGGATTGGTTCCTTGGAATGGTTAGCCTATCTACAGCCAGTAGTATGACTCTAAAAGACTTCCTAGTGGCATGGACTAGATCGTGTCAGTCAAAATGGGGTATTCTATGGCTGATTGGTCTAGCAATATTAGTCTGGCATATCTGGAAAGAAAGAAATAAACAAATATTTAAAGAAATGGCCAAGCCAGTAGAAATAGTCATGGACAATATCAAGACAAGCATAGAAGAAGTCATTGGTGGTAAGTCACGAAATGTCAGAAAATTTAAATTCAATGATTGGGACTTGGAAATGGAAAGGAATTGGACCTTTAAGAATGTCTTTTTTCACCATCCCAAGCAAAGAATCAATAGGAAAGAGGTCAGATGGGAGAAGCCACACAACAATTGGGTAAAAATCAATTTTGATGGCGCAAGCAGAGGCAACCCGGGACAGGTTGGTTTTGGAGAAATCATTCGAAACGAGGAAGGAAACATGGTGAGTGGTACGTATGGTAATATCGACTATGCTACCTGCAATGAAGCAGAAATAAGAGCCCTCGTGGCCGGACTTGTTATGTGTAAAGAGAAAGGTTTAACCAATGTGTAGATTGAAGGAGACTCGTAGATAATTATAAATGGGGTAACTATGGGTAGGCTGCTGAATTGGAAATCAGCTAAATGGTTACCTAACATACGGTCCCTATTGCAAGTAATCAAACCATATGAAATTTCACGTATACACAAGGAGGGTAATCAAGTGGCAGACTTGCTAGCAAATTTAGGAGTCAATTCAAATGTTGCAAAAATGTCAGTTGATCCCGAGAAAATAAGTTCAGAGGTCACGGACCTGTGTAGAAAAGACTTATTTAAGAAACGCGATGGAGTGGGATGATGATTTTTTATGGTTAAAGGTCAGAGGATAACATAATTGCACCGAGAACAGGTCATTCCTTGATATATTTAGTGATGGCAGCCTGGCGTAAAAGAGATGTAGATGTGATGGAAGGGTCGATCCTTGCAGACTGTGCAATCTAGATAAGGTTGAAGAATCTTCTAGATTTTGCAAGCTTTTATAGACCTTTGCGTAAGGTGAATGCAGTGTTAGTAAGGCACTTAGAAGGGGTCCTCATTTTGTTAGTGTCGGAGCAGAACTAGGGCTTATCCATGGCCTACTTTGGTAACGTTGGATGCATGAACTGTGAAGAAACATTAGATGTGCAGATACGCAGTTTATTTGTCACTGAGGAATATGTGTATGATGCGATCAAAGGACTTGTGGGGATCGCAATGAATTTTGAGTGTCACTGGTGCGATGCCACGATCTATGAAGATGTGCTCATGCCATTGGTGGACATCATCGAGTGCAGGGAGAGAGTAGTGGAGATTCTGGGCAGTTTTGTCAAACCAGCCAATGGTAACAGCATTGCGGATGTCATCCTTAGTCTGCCAGAGAATGAGTGGATTAGCATACTGAAGACTTATTTTCAACTGAGCTACTTCTTGCCTTCAGACTCTGATGAAGAAGAGGAGGAGAGTGAAAATGAGGAGGGCAATGATTCAGAGACCAGTGAGACAACTCAGGTTGAGCACAGGCGTGTGGAAAGAGAAGAGTTAAAAGAGCTGATGAGAACATTTGGGGAAAATGCGTGGGAGGTGTTTAGGTGTGCTGTGCAGAATGGGAACATGGCCCCATTTCGTAGGATAACCAACTCAGAAACTTGGTGGTACTCGGTTGGAGCCACTGCTAGTGTTATCAGTATCGATGAATATGTTGGGGTAATCATGCAGACCCTCGATGGGAATCAGTAGGTGGTATAGCCAAGTAGGCACGGTCGGTGTTTGTCATCCAGTAGATTTTGTATATGGACCTGCTTGTAGGCAGGGCAATCTATGGTAAAAACTTTTCTATATGCAATACAAGGGTGTTATCCCCGTACTGATAGCTCTTATCATTAAAACAAAAAACAAAAAAAACATGCACTAGGTCAACACACAATAGCTAGTGAAATGGTCAATAATGAATAAATTTAAATTTAAAAATTCAAAAAAGTAGGGATCAAATACTTGATTACAAAACTAATTGAAGCTAGTTTAGTAGTTGTGAATCTAACCCAAATGGTTCGTGATGAATTTGGGAATTAATAACGAATCTATATAGATCAATGACAATAGGGGCAACGATATGAACAAAAGTTACACATAAATATTCTACTTGTAAGATAATAATTTTATTTAGGGAATCCTAACAAAACAAATCCAAAACATAAGAGAAAAGGGCATGAGGATGCAATTTTCACAATTTTAGGTATTTATGACTTATGTCAAGTTGAATAAAAATGTTTGTGCAACCAATAATGCATCACCCTTTATCATTTATATTGGTATAATTAAATTTAAATAGTAATAAAATATTATTTTAATTATGAAATTTATATTTCCATGTCATTTCTCTTTTGGTTTTGGGCCCAACTAATGGAAGGGCTTAATAGAATCATATATTAATAAATGACACATTCTTATATAAAGTTGGGTTAATTCCTTGATCCTAGACACATCTCGATTCACCCATGTTAAACCCTATCTTATCTATATCTACACATATTCCCGTACATTTGGCATTCATCCATATTCAACCCATTTTATCTTTGTCTACACATATTCCCATACATCTGACATTTATTACAAATATTATTACCTCATATCTATCCATGCATTCTTTATATATATATATATATATATATATATATATATATATATATATATATATATATATATATATATATATATTAGCATTCTATTGTCTCAGGTCAATCATGTGTCACATGATTGTGTTGGCATTGTTGTCTATTGATGTCAACTAAAGTTACAGGGATGTCAAGAGGTTGTAGAGAAGCAAGTGTGCGTAACACGAAGACAGGCAGAGAGCATAACACACAAGTTATGTTGTGCAAGGAGCATTTGTTGTAGTTGTGCATAACACGATAGGTTTTTAGTAAGATGTGGAAATGAGGTCGCAAATTGGAAATGTTGAAAAACTCTTGTTTCTGCAGTTTTCGACAAGACTCTTTTCATGTTGTGGCGACATTGTTTGGATTTTGGTGTAACCTCTTCTTTTGGCATGACTACCATCGACATTCACAGACATCAAGCTTTACACTGATATGTTTCCCATTCAATGTGATATGCCTTTGGTCTTGGTGACATCCTTCTTTTCAGTGTAAGGAATGATGAATACTAAGAGGGGGGTGAATTAGTATGCCAAAAATCTCTGTACTTAAACACTTAAATAGTCTGAAGATAAACCGATAAAACTGTTTAACAGATAGACCGGTTATCACACATGCAAACCAAAATGCAAATAAAGAATTCACCCACAAAAGCAATACAACCATAACACAAGATATTTGAATTGGAAACCCAAATGGGAAAAACCATGATGAGATGGAACTCACAAGTCACTATCTGCAGAATAGAAACCAAACCGGTTAAGGTCTTACAATGTTATTCACCAGAACAAATCCTGTTAGGAATCTCAATCTCTGTTGGGAGATAAGTCCTATTAAAGACTACCTTGCTAGAGGATTTTAGATTCACAGAGGTGAACCACCTTGTTAGAGGATTTTACAAAAGGCTTTTGGGCCTACCCGGTTAAGGGCTATAAACTTATCAAAGATGTGACTAATCAACAAGTGTTTGATCTATCTAATAGCACAAACTGCTTGGTTAGATCCAGTATAGCTCACTGCTAACGCATTCCAGCATTACTTCAGTCTTCTCTATCTCTCACTCAATTACAACTTGATCTTCTCAGATAAGATCGCTCTTGCAATAACTCATCAACCACCTTGAACCCTAGCACAACATAAACCCTTTCAGCAACAACCTAAAACCCTAGACATGATGTCCTTTTAAAGGAATCTGACTTCATGTCGGTCCAATAGGATTACATTACAATTTCCTAGGTTCAATGAATCTAGACATACTCAGTAACACAACACAAGAAGCACCGTCAGTGTGTTAGCACCGTCAAACAATTGGTGGATTGGTAACTCATCACAAAATGTCGGTCAGTAACTCATCACAGAGTATTACTGGTTCATACAAAATACCGGTTGTCGGTTTGACAAAAATGAAGACTAGTAAGAATGTGTTATGCCGCTTTGCTCCCTCGTACCACTTGAGATCTACGAACCGCTTGGGGTCGACATGCCACTTCAGACTGGGAAACACATTCTGCAAAATCACCAATAGTCTAAAGACTAGAATACAACATACCGGTTGGAACAGATATCGGTTGAGCTCTAGCTCATACATATAAAGGGGATCTTAATGCAAGTGTGTGTCCATCAATGACAATCACAATATAAACATAAAAAATATGCCGACAAGGAACCTTTTTGGTGAAGCCTTTTCCCCTCTCTGTGATCTTGTTTGCTACATTGAAGCCATTCTTTCTTGTTGGTGGGGTCCTCCCTCTTCAAGCTGAAGTGTGCATGTGGCGACCATGGGTTGGTTGTGTTTCGAATGTGTAGGCCACATGGTGAAAAAGTCTCTTATCGATCAATCGCATCTGACTGGAAATGTTGAATTCTTTTTTTGTGTTTTTTTTCTCTGTTCTGATTTCTAGCCAATCTTCGACCTCTGATGGTCGGGCCCACCTTACCTAGGTGTTCACTATGTGCACGTGTTGGCTGCTGATTGGTCCACCTAGTTTTTGACTTTTATCTCAATCGAATGGTGTGTTCATGTGGGGCCTTGTGTTGTGTGGTGACAAATGCCTTTTCAATGTAACTTGCCTTTTCAGCAAGACCACTTCCTCCTCTGGATGTCGTTTCATGTACACTGAAATGGTCCTTTTCGGTGTGACTTGTAATCTGTCTTGCCAACATCATTTTGCTTTCCGGTGAGACTCTCCATTTCTGTATGTATTTGCTCAGCTTGTGCAGACTCTTTGTTTTATTTTTTGGTGTAACAGGGCCCATGACCAAAATTAGCTTTTACAAAATGTGAAAGCTATAGCGATGAGAAATATTTTTCGCTGTGATGGTGATAGAGTCTGGGCAAAATTTTCTCAAATGCAGAAATCAACCAAATGACCATTTTTATTCTTGTCTGTGGATGTGAATAGTTGAAGTATCCACGTGGGTTGTTTGATTAGCAAAGACCAGATGATATCGGAGATAAAATCGATGATGCAAAGCATGCAAAATAATTGTAAGATAATCTAATTTTGCAGTTGGTCGTCAACTCTTGTTAATAAGATCTAATATGCCGACTAGAGACTCATTTATGAATGGAAACTAATTTATCTATTTGGGCTCGAAGACACAAGTTGAATCAGTCATGTTGGCCGAAGAATATCAAAAGATTTTTTGTGTAGAGATCTCTTGGCCATGAAGATATCAAAATATTTCCAGATGAAAGGACATCAAGGGATAGAGTTGGTGAAGATTACCAAATATAGTAACCCATTCTCTGTGATGAATCCAAAACTACATGATGATGAAATTAATGAGACTTTTTCTTTTGTAGATAGTAGATTTCTTGAAGGAATATGAAAATCATTTTCTATATTCAAGTGGGATATGCAGATGACAAGAAACTGGGTAGTTGGCCATCGAACAAAGATAAAGAAATTCAGAAACCTGATTTGATTTGATAACATATATTGGAGAGCTATCTATGCACAGAGAATCTAATCTATCAAAAGGAGATAATCTATCAAATGCTAAAAAGATAGTGATGTGCAGATAAAAAGAAAGAGGAACTAACACATGTAGTTGTTGAAATGTTGTGAAGACAATTATAGTTGTTGATAACTGAGAGCAAAAGAGATTAGAGAGTTGATAAAGTAGAGCATGATTGAGAGTGAAACATAGAGAGTTACAAAACTCATTTGTAACATGGTACCTAAATTGTAATTGTTTCTCATCATTTGTAATTTGAGTTTGTGCTCATAATAGGGGTTGGTTCTCCTTTGAGTTGGTGCTCATAAAACGCATGGGTTGGTGCTCCTTTGAGTTGGTGCTCATAAAATGCATGGGTTGGTGCTCCTTTGAGTTGGTGCTCATAAATCACAGGGGTTGGTGCTCCTTTGGGTTGGTGCCCATAAATCTATTGTAATCAATTTTCATTGTGAGGCTAGATAAGAGTAGTAGACTTCAACAACTATTCTCACTGAGGTTTTTGCCACATTGGGTTTTCCTCGTATATCTCTGTGTTATGTGGTTACCTCTTATGCGTGTATGCATTTAATCTATCTACTCATTAGAAATTGCACATTTGTTTTTAAGGTTTAAATTTTTGACTATCTCTGATTCACCCACCTCTCAGTGATCTCATGTGTTCTTCAGATTGATCTGACACCACACAAATTGATCAAAAAATTGAAATTCAAAAATTTAATCTTTGCCAACTCTTACCTATTCTACTAGCTATTATGAACTAACTTGATGCGTGATTGTGCAATTTATTGATATGTATTAGTTGTGGATTAACTTTCAACATATATTTATGAAATTAATTGTTATATATTAGTGTTTTAAGAGATTCATTTGAGTACTAAAATACATCAAGCATTCATTGACCAATCATTTGCATTTATTAGGAGCACTGGGAGGAAAAAAATGATTTGAAGTTGCAAAAGAACAATACTTTGCATCAAAATTAACCTTTATATCACTTGCATTCTTGTAATCTATTTTCTAATCTTTTTCATGGTCATAAAGTAGGCTTAATCAAGGGGATAAACCTAAGATGACTTAACCCTTTTATTTTGGCAATTTCTGTAAAGTATTTTTCAATATTACCAATCCCTCAAAGATACCAAGAAATAAAGAATCCAATATATCATATATAGAAGTGTATATTGTGTTATCTCAATAAAAATTGTTAGAGGTTGGATTTGAATGGAACATGATTAATCCAAAGTTATAGAACTGACTTGTACAAAATTTTAGGCCTATATAGAACTTGGGACAAATTACTATTGAAGGTGGCTAGTCTCTAATAGTTATCAAGGAGTAGAGCATCTAATGATCTGGATAGAAAAAGTGTATAGTGCTCCATCTTTAAATCTCATGTCAAAGGTTAGATATATATGATACATGATTGATCTAAAACCACACTAGTGCCTTGCACAAAATTTCAAGCCCACATAGACAAAATTTGAAGACACTATGCAACACGACAATTTATCTAACATTAAGACAAATCAACTCTACAAATGATATTTTTTTAGATTGTGTCGGGAATTAGATTTTGTACACCTTGCATAATGTTTATAATGTATTATTATTTATTGTGTGTGATGCACCTAAGGGAACCTAGACGGACATGTGTCATGTCGAGATTCCATTCTTGGGAAACTCTAGAGTTTTGTAACATTGGGATTTATTATATTATATTTATTTAATATTAGGGAATGTAATTTAATAGAGTGAAGTACCCAATATTAAATGTAGGGTCAATGCTTTGTAATCCCATGGTTTTAGTCACATGGTTTTATGTAGTATCACTTGGTGTTTTTGTGGGAGCTTGTTTCTATAAAAGCAACCACAAGGGTAGTTGTTTAAGGTTGGTAGTTAGCAAGTTAGCTAGGTTAGCATTCTGTGGAGGTTTGAAGCATGGCATGGGATGTGTGGTTGCATTCTTGTTCACATGGAGTGCTTGTAGATGGCTTGTGATTCATAAGTGTTTATGGATCTATCGTAATGTTGCATTGTTGAATAATACATAGTGGATGGATGCTTTTGGAGGCTAGGTTTTTCCCTCATGAGGGTTTCCCCAAGGTATATCTTGTGTCATATTTGATGGGTATGTTGTCTATTATTTTGCATGTGGATTTTGAGTATTTGTTTGCATTGATTTCTGTTATGGGTTTTGTGCAAATTATCATTGCATATTCTCCAACATTTGCTATCAAAGCAATGGTTGTGGTTATATAACCCTAGGTTGAGCAAATCATGTGTTAAAGTTGAATCCACAACTTATATGACAGAATAAAGAAATTGTGAGATGTGAGGGCTTTGTGCAAGTTGTTATTTGTAGATTTGGGGTTGTAGATTTATAAACATTTTTTGTAGATATGGGTTTACAATTTTTTTTCGTAAATGGGCTTCTTTTAAATTTTTCGAGGTGGAGGTTTCACAAATGAATCACTAGACAAAAATAGACCTCATGGTTGGATTCAAAAGGCTTGGAAGATGAACTTTGACATAAAATACACCCTACTTGGACAAAGTTGAAAAAAAAAGGGATTTTTCCCTTTGCCTAGTCATACAACCGTACGGACATGCAAAGAGCATCGTCAGACAAAACTATCAAAAAACAACTAGTAGATTAAAATCTTGGTCGACATTTATAATGTCCAAAAAAATTTAAAAAACTACAGGCTTCAATGTCATTTTGAAAAGTAAAAAAAAAAAATGTTTTTTTTGGGGTGGGGTCCACAGACCCTATACCCCTGCTCCTCTGTCATCAACGAGGGTCAACAATATTGTTGGTCCCACTGGTCACAAGGTCATCAACAAGGGTCAACAATATTGTCGGTTCCACTAGCAACGAGGTCGACAATACTACTGGTACCTGTAGGTCGTAGGGGTCAACGTCTTGCTACCACCTCGTGGTGTGTGGGTCTTGTGCCCCCCATGAGGGGTTTATCAATAAAAATAAAATAAAAAATCTATCATATAAACTTTAAAAAGCTCGACAATATTTATAAACTAGTTTTAAAATGGGGTCAGGTCCAACTGACCCCTATATATATTTATTTGAAATTGCAAATTTAAGTGGTTTGGAAAACTCTTTGAAATCCATGTATCCAATACATGCAAATATAGCGTAACAGGCTATCTTTTTTCATAAAGCATAACTTGGGTGTATGATATTAGATTTTTGACTTCTTATAGTTGTTGGAAAGGTGACTTGGACCACTAAGTAGTGGTGTGGTTGATTTTAATAGATTTTATCTTTTGGAGTGTGAAATTCTTGCTAGATGTTCGGGGTACCTTTTTGTCTTTGAGAGATTATAACTTGAGAAAACAACTTCGAATTTTGGACTTCCAATAGTTGATAGAAAGCTTGTTCGGGGCACTACACAGTTAATCAAGTTTGGAGCTGATTTGATATGATTTATATACTAATTTTCTAATATGAGCTATTTATTGGTTCTTTTCTATGATGACTTTATGAGTTTATGGAAAGTTGAATCTTGGAGATATGGAGTTTATGCCATTTTATACTCATTCATGTATCTTAGATTACTCTCATATTGACATGGTTATCAATATTTGGTTTGGATTTGTATGTTACATTGTTGGGTCTACAAGTTGTGCAATATTGTAGGTGGTTTATAATTATATTTGCATATATGGCTTGGATGTGGGTTGTCTATGCCCATAAACCTTTCATTATTGATGTTATTCATATTGGTGACTTGGTTTAGCCACTTGGTTTTCTGGTTTGATTGTCATATTGAGGAGGAGAGATGGTGTTACCAAGCATAGTTATTATGAAGGACTTATATTGTTGACTATGTCATGCTTACAGGTGTGACACATTGGGAGTTAGATTCTTGTTCAATTGGAGGTGATCATGGTATCATGGATGCCCCTTATGCTTAGGCACTTTAGCATGACATGATTATATTCACAAGTGATTTGTTTGTGGTGATGTTGATTGGATTTTTTATTCATTATGGCAATGTATCTTCTTGTTTGAGGATCATGGTTTTACTTTGGTTTTTGGGAGCTCATGATATGAAGTATAAGTTCTTTGGTTGTGTGAGGGTCTTGTTTGAGCCTCATGTAGAGGATAGTTTTATCATGATGTCATGGATAACTTGTTTATACACTTCAATGGGAGCTAGTGACAATGATGTTTGATGGTTTTGTATCTTCTTGGTTTGTAGATCACAGTTACATTTGATATTATTCACATTTGAATTGTATGTGCGTAGACCTAAACAATCTTCATTTAGGGGATGGTTATCACAATGCCATGTGTGACACAATATCACTGTTCAATGGGAGTTGTTGGTAGTGATGTACATTCACCATTAGATGGCGGATGATCTTCTTTAGTGTTACATATGTTTGGAGGAGTCCTTAGATCCCGTTGCTGTAGAATGGTCTTTCACATTTGTAGGTTCACTTGTAGCAGGTGATGATCTTCATGATATTTGGGGATGTGGGCATCTTGGAGAACTCATGGAGTCCTTGGTTGAGATGTAATTTATGCTTTCATTTGACATGTTATTCTTGATTGACAATATGGTTGCTATTATGTCATGGTATACTCTTGATTACTAGTTTAGATTTTTGACATGTTATAGTTATTTGATATGATCATATGGAGCATGTTACTCTTAGGGAAGATAGTAAGATCATGGTGTCATGTTTATGCTCTTGATTCTATGGTTAGAGCTTTCACAATGCTCTTCTTTTGGTTCTCTTCATATTTAGTACATGAACATTTACTTGATTAATTCATGATGATGCTATGTTGCATTTGGATTTTGGAATGGATTGATTCGTTACAAGTGCTTGTGGATACTTGGAGACATAGGTGAAGCATGGGTTTCTCTTGTGTTTAGAGACATGTTGTTGAGATGGACACTCGATGAGGATTTTACAAGAAAGTCAGAGGAGACAACACCTCTGTTGGATGTGAGTAAAACATAGACCTATGAGGAGTTTGTTCTTAGATGAGTCATGATGACTTAGATGCCCTGGAGGAACACTCTCATTCCTTTCTCATGATATATTCAATGGTTTGTCACTTGAGAGGTATTGCCCATTATTACTTTTAGGTACATTATGATTTATGCTTTGTCTTCTTGTGCATATGGATCTTTAGCTATGATTGTTTGGTTCTAGATGGTTCATTTGAGGAGTGTGTGGAATGTTTATCTCCTTATGCATTATGATTTATTTATGATGGAATTCATTGATGTTGTGTTTAGGAGTGGTATTTGGCTTATTCCATTGGACTGGTAATATATATGGTTTGATCTTCCTGGTTAGAGAGGCCTACGTCCATGTTGATTACATGATATATATTTATTTGATCTTATGAGATTGAATGGATGGATGTTGTTGATGCCATTCTCTTTGGGGTTACGGAGGAGATTGTACTTGACACAATTGCCATTTAGAGGTGTATGTAGAAGGACATGCTACATGTTTTGATTTTTAGTTTCTCTCTTTGGTCTTGGTTATCTTCTTCGATGTTTGGTTTCACATTACATTGGACTTGAGGTTTTGGTTGGAGCTATGGTGATTACTAGTTTGTGGTCATGTGTTGTCACATGGGAGATGACATGGAGGTTCCTTTAACTCTTTTCTTTGTTGGGTGTGAAGAACATGGGAGAGCATTGGAGACTTGTAATGAGTGTTATACTTGCATGTTGTTGATTTACAGGTTATGCATTTTGTTGTGGATGTTCCTTTATGCTACATGGTTATGCTTAAACTTTCTATATGATGCTATTAGTAGATTTTTGGATGTCTTAATTACTTTTAGATTTTACATTACCTATACAATGGAAGTTTGTAGGTTCATATGTGATAAATATGACACTTGGAGCTTATGATTGCATGCTATGGTTAGTATATGCTTGTGACATGAAATTCACTTGATATGTTTTGTATATCTTGGAGTTATGGATAGTTGGGTGGGTTAACACTTGTTGTGGATGCTATTCCAGTTATGGATTTTGGTTTCTTGATGGTTATTGATGCATATTGATACCTTTAGATTAAGTGTTTATTTGGGATATTAGTTGAGGTAGAAATTATTCTTTATTGTGACAAATTGTGCGTCTTCTCTTTGGATGACTTCTAATCTTTGTGTAATGGTAAGGTCATAATGGAGGATGAGAGCATTGATGTTTCAGATGGTGGTCACTTTGTTCCTTGTTGCAGGTATCTTGATGGAGCACATGGACCACTTTGGTTTCTTGATGGTATATGTGGCTAGAAAGATTGTTCCCTT
The DNA here is from genome assembly GCF_030272615.1 of Cryptomeria japonica. Lineage (NCBI taxonomy): Eukaryota > Viridiplantae > Streptophyta > Pinopsida > Cupressales > Cupressaceae > Cryptomeria > Cryptomeria japonica. The sequence continues at coordinate 387,696,132 of NC_081407.1, forward strand.
GTTCATGTTTGAGGTCACTTGTTGCCCCTTGTGCAATTTATACAATAAGTAGGAGAATGTTGGGAATTAGGTGTTGAAAACCTTGCATAATGTTTATAATGTATTGTTATTTATTATGTGTGTGATGCACCGAAGGAAACTAGATGGACTCACATCACGTAGAGATTCCATTCTTGGGGCCACTTCATGTTGTATTGTAACATTGAGATATATTATATTGTATTAATGTAAAGAGAGGTGTATTTAATTTTATAATTTAACATTTATTATTACGTCGGGAGGTGTTTTATACTCACATAATGGATTGAAGAATGTCCATTAATAAAAACTCCCTAGATTAAAATTGACGTTCATCTATAATTACTATTACTTTTGCTTTTGTTTCTAATTTCACATTCCATATAAGAAAAAAAAAACCTAATAATAAAGAAAGTAGACAATATGAACATGTTTCTATTTAGAACATTTAATTTCATGTTGGATTTGAAATTTTATATTGGATTTGATATGTTTCTAATTTCCAAAGTAGAAATTAGATTTCAAATTTCAGATTTGATTTATTTTTATTTTCCACGCTATATAAACTGGAAAGGATGGGCATGTTTCCATTTAAGAGATTTTGTTATTTTATATTGATTTGAAGTTTACGACTACAACTTTCTATTTGCAAATATGATTTTAATAATTTAGTCTTCAGAGTAATTATCATAATATAATAATAACCCAATATCAATTAAAACACGATAATATAATAATATTTTAATGAAATAATTAAAAAACGGGTGAACTTACAAAGCTGGTTCCCACTTTTTGGTACATCCTGATTTTTGCTGAAATCATACATTTTTTGGAAAATATAATTATTTAAGCTTTAAGAGGTCCCATTTGAAGTAATTAATTGAAGAGAGTTAGATCAAAGGCTCTTAGATCAAAATTTCTTGGATAGAACCTCTCTACTTCTAAATCATACTTGCAATGGAGTCTCCTTTGCATCTATCAAATGCTGATAAAAAACCAATTTTACATTAGCTTTTGAGGGGTCAAACGAATTCATTTAGAAGTTTTGTTTTCTTGAGGATTTAGTCCTTATTATAAGCTTTCCAAGTAGTATAATTTTTAATATATTTAAGTTTATTAATATATTTTTATTTTATTTTTTATGAATGTAGGTTTTTCATCGAACATGAACTTCTTCGTTCAATTCATTGGGAAAAATAGCAAACTAATTCAAAAAAATTCTGAAAAATATATATGCCCTAGGTATTGATGTCTTCTTTCTAACAAAAAAAATAAAACTTAATTTTGATATATATAGAGCAAGTTATGTGTTCAAACGTACACCTATATCTGAATTATAATTAGTCGGACTTCAAAACTTAATAAAAAAAAAAATTCAACATATCACTATCAAACCAACTGCATGCCCTGGGTATTGATGTTACAAACCAAAATTTAAAAAAGATAAGTTTTTATCATTTATAGAAAAAAATTTATACGTTTCGGGATGCACATCACTCTTAAAAAATGTTGTTTCCTGTAAAAAACTACTTTTGAGGGAGATGGAAAAATCAATAAAATTTTATTCAAAAAAATTTGAAAAAAATATATTTAGAATCTACAAAAAGGATGTTACAAATCACTAGTTTACATCATCTTCAAATTATTAACGATTTAAAAGTTATAGGTGTCGGAAAGTGAAGGTTTTTTGCAAAATGTTCATCTAAGTGTCAAAGTTGGTCAAAAAGTGGGAACCAGTATTGTGAGTTCACCCAAACAATATATTTGTTTTAATATTGATAAATATCCACATTATTATTATTTTTCTTTCTAATCCCTATCATTTAAATGAAAAGCTAGGATAAGAGTGTTGTTTTCTTCTTATCCAATTAGAAGTGGTAGTTCCTTCCACTACTTCTTTTTGCCTACTAAGCACAAAAGACAAAACACAGGATATGAATAAGGACAATGGCTTCAAATTCAATCGATAAGTCTCCATTGATTTTTGAAGAATGATTACTCCAACATATTGAGAAAATCATGACATGGTATTATGCAACTCTAACATATTTTTGCAAATTGTAGTTAGTATTTTGTATCTCAAATCAATTTTGAAAGTGTGAAGATGGCTATCAGATACTATGTACTTTCTGCATGTTTTCTCTTATGATAAATTTTGGTTATTTTTGTTAATAGTCGCGAGTCTATCATTTTCTATAGAGTTTGTGGTTAACTCTTGGTCTTTGGGTGGCAATGCCATGCAATTTGAAATCCAGAAACCCTTTAAGGCATAAAGCCTTCATGTATAGTAGGCTATACAATACTTTCAATTGTAATTCTTCAAAGAATTTGAAGATAGTAAAGGTTGTGTTGATATGAGATGGATTGTGGAACTTAAGTCTATTGCATTCATGAACCATGATAATGTAAGAATTTAGAGATAATTTAAAGGAGATGGTAAAGAATGGTCTCTCAATATATCTTCCAAATTTGTTATTGTCTATTGCAAGAGAGGGTATTAGGCCAACTAATCCCTATGTGTAGATGTCTGCAGATTGCAAGTTGCAGATAAGTGGTGATAGCCAAAGAAATGCTAATATATTTTCTTTCCTAAATTCATTCTTCAATTCACAGGTTGTGCCATGCCCTTCAAAATCTTTCCATATATATTTTTACTTATTCAATGTCTTCTCCTATATGGATCTGTAAAATATAAATATAATTTTATCTTTAATATAATTTTATCTTTTAAACATAATACTAATTTTTTGTGAATGAATAACAAAAGTTGAGCTTTATTTAAATTTGAATTGAAGAGTTTTTAAATTTCAGTGAATATTTAATCAAATAATTTAATGCTTCTTGAGTGAAATCAAACCTATAAAATGTAAAGAGGAAAATGTTCATTAGAATGAACTCCAACAAGAATATGATTGGGGATTTTATAGTATAATACATTGTTCAAATTCCAAGAGATTGGACAAAGTGTTGCATAAAAATTAGATAAAACAAAAATACCCTATCCAACTTCATGAGTGCCTCATATCGAACAGATGAGGTCATATGCACATTCTAGTAAATTTGACATAAAAGAAACCTCTCAATCAAGGTATCTAAGCAAAAGAAAATTCAGGGCATGACTTCTCAAGATAGAAGCTTTTTTCAAGTACCCATTATAAAATTAAAAACAACACATCTAACTTGTGAGGTGCAACTTAAGTTGAAGTCACACACATATATTATCATTGTGAAGATGATTGTACAAAATATTATACTAAAAATTTGAATAAGGTGAGGTTTATGAAAGAGAATTCCATCTACTAGGAATGGGGGAAAATAAATTTGCAACAACCAACTAAAAATTTGAGGAAACTTATATGTGAAATGGTAATCTATATGTGATCTGCTTTTTATCATAATCTTAAAACTAAATTTCATATTTTGAGTCCTAAAATAAATACCAGAATAAAAGATTGTATTTTCCACTACAATATGTGACTACTCAAATCTCCAAAATTATACTGAAACAATTTATGAGAAAACCGTGATTAGGTTATTTGCCAAGGCCAGATGCAAGTCTCAAAAGAAGAAGAAGAAAAAAAGTTGGAGGAATTTGTTTAGAGATAAAGATAGTTATAGGGTCATGTGCTTGGAACTCCAATCAACGATAGATGCACCTAAAAGATTGTTCAAATATAATTGATTGTAATGGCAAAAGAGTGCATGTATGTCTGGATTAGGATATAGAAGATCCACTTCATTTATTGCTCTTGTTTCAATCTTCTCCTCCTCCATATTCTTTCATGGAACTAGGAGTTCAAGTGATTTTACCCTCTCTATATTGCTTGTGCCATTAAATCTTATTGGCATCATATAAATATGTGGACAACATCCATTGGCATACGTGGTTAGGGTCGAGTTTGAAATAGGGTGTAGGAAAATTGTGTATTTTGTAAAGAAAGTTTCCCTCTTAATCAAGCATTTCCTTGTTTACATGAAGCAATGGATACACAAATTGCTTTCCTTTATTCTTGTGCTAGTTTTAAATGTAGCTTTATTTAGGTAAGTTTTACGAGACGGATAAGTTTGACTTAGTAACCATAGACAGCCCTCAATTTCAATCACAAAGAGTTTTTGTTGACAGACATTCGTCAATCCATTATATGAGTATAATACGCCTCTCGATATAACTATCATACCTAATTTATATATATTAATTAATTAATCAATCTTAAAAAAAACTTGGGGAAATGATTTTCCTTTACAATTCTATAAATAGGTAGTCCTTTTCAAATGATAAAAACTCAAAATGTAAAATTAAATTGCTGATTGGTAGGTCCTTTCCAGAGTACGGACCGTGATATAAATAATAATATATGATATTCCGTAGCCATAGTCGTTGCATGGAAAATTAGTGTTGAAAGTGGAACGTATGCAAGCTGATCGGCGGGCCCCGTGCATTTAAATTTATGAATTACCTGCCCACCTTAGAAAACGAAGGTTTGAGGAGTCCAATCGTGTAAGGTGAAGATTCATTCCAGCGAGTTTGGAGTACATTTTACAGGGCTTGGAGTGTTTGGAGAAAGATGAGACAGCAGGGAAGTGCTAGCCTGCAGAAGGATGTGACAATAAGAGAGCTTATCATCACACTAAATAACAGTAGCTGGCAGGAGAAGTGGGCCATTAATCCAGATATAGCTTTCGTGTGTCTTACGTCACTACAGCCGTCGGATTCTATCTCGCCCGGTACAAATCCCAAATTCCCCCCCGCGGTTGGACTTTTTTTTGTTTTCCTCATCCTCTGAAAGCTTGTTTGAGTTTGTTTTGTAACGGCGGCCATTTCGATTGTTATAGCTTTATTCTCTCGACAATTCAGCGCGATTGGCGGCATGGTGGGTTAGATCCGTTCAATCATCTCTGGCTCAGCCATCAATTCTTTGACCTATTCTAATTTGTAAGTTGAAATTCGTTCTTAAAACGCCAACGCGATGGTATCAAAATTTATGCATTTAGTTTGTTCACGGGAAATTTTATCCATTTCCTGCTGTCATGATTTCTTCTATTAAGCGAATTGGGAATGTGACCTGATCAAGGCAAAATTTTCCTGAAGTCTCTGACTTGATGGATTCTACCTATTTTAACAAGCTGTGGGAAGTTCTGCCTTATTCTCAAATCTATTCCTACGCGTCCTTTCTAATGGTGACCAAACCCTGGTTTCTCTGCATCTTTGCCAATTTGTATAGACATCTGAAATATGTCTATCCAAAAGATGTGGAGAGAGATTAATTATGAGGCATTTATTTAATTAAGATATTTAGAAATCGATGCTTAAAATGTCTTATATTTCTGTGAAGGATATCCCAACGCTGAATTAGTTGACCTAACAAGAAAACAATTGACTTATCTTATCTAAAACATTATTTTCTATATATGTAAATATTATTTAATTATTGATTTGACATATGAATGATAGTCAAATTTATTAATAAATATTTGTTATCCACTCTTTCTATACAATCTCTCTCGCTGCCTATATAATTATGCCACAACTTAGTTAATATGAAGCAAATACCAATAGATTTCCTCAAGGACTTCTTAATACTCGCTGATAGGCTGATAAGATTTTAGAAATCAACATATGTTCTGTCTTATATCTGGGAGTGGCATATTTTGAGCTAAATGAGTGGAGTGATTAGATATGCCATGCAGGGGATAAAGTAAACTTTTTTTATGGCGGTTATCTGTTCAATATTGGCCTGGAAAATTGCACTGGCATGGTTTACAGTTAGAGTAAGAAACATCAAGGATAAATGTGTATATCATAAATCCTTCGCAATTTTTGGTGGTGCAATTAAAATTTCACCATTTATACAGTTCTCTTAAAATTTAAGATTAAATGTGGTCATATGGCTTAGATGTCCTGTAATATTTTTGGCAAAATGTGTAGAAGCACTTTTTATCAAGGTGAACGTTTGAGCTTAGTGGGTGAAGTAAATACATGATTTCACAATACTAGCTTAGGTTCCCATGGGAGGGGCTTGGGTTCTATTTTTATGGAAAAGGTGGTCTCAAGGAATTTTTTTTTTGGCTTATTTGGAATCTTCTTCTGAAAAGTACACCACAAAAACTAGACACAATTAATCCTTAAATTTAGGAGCTAAATTTTTTAAGTTGAAATGCACTGTTCATGGGACCACCAACTTCCTTCACTTTAGGAGCTTAAATTTTTAAGCAGAAGTGCACTACAAATTTCATGGGACCACCCGCTTAAAAAAATTCCTAAAATATCTCTGCATCACCTGCTCTATATTTTAGGAAGCCCCCCTCCATGGGACCCCAGCCTAATTGCGTAAAACAACATCTCTGTGCTACCCCAACGTATCTGTTTTGGCAATATTAAGGCTGGGGTCCCATGGGAGAGGCTTGGGCTCTATTTTTATGGAAAAAACAGTCTCATGGAAAATTTTTTTTGGGCTACAAGATCATTTGAAATCTTACCCTAAAAAATAGAAGCTCCTACTTTATAGATTTTCATTTTTGAGCAGGTGAAAATGGGGTGGGGCTAGAATTAGCCCCTACAGCTTAGGGATAATTTTTTTTTTTTTTTGATAAGTAATTGGCCGAAGCCTGAATAGCTTTTGAGTGGAGCTATGAACCAGTGGGGACACAGTAGGGTGCCCAATCCCCATTACATATCTTTGAATTATTATTATTATTATTATTATTTTGATTAGATTGACCCCAAGACCACCTTCCCCATCCTATGGAAGGCCAAGAGTCACAACTTAGAATTCCACTTTAGATGTCCCTATTTGGAATTGAACTTGGGTCTCTGCAATGAGAACCTAGTGTTTTAACCAGTTAAGCTCAACCCCTTGGACACAGCTTAGGGATAATTTATGCTACTTGTGAATTATAATTTGTTTCCCACCAAAAAATATTTAATGAATACCGCCAACAAAAAATTTAGAGGGAAACCAAAATTTATGGTTATATTTTTAAGCTGAATTATACTGTTCATAGGACCACCAGCTTCCTTCAATTTAGGAGTTTAAATTTTTAAGCAGAAGTGCACTACAAATTTCATGGGACCAACCGCTTAAAAAAATTCCTAAAAAATCTCTGCAACGCCTGCTCTATTTTTTAGGAAGCCCCCTCCATGGGACCCCAGCCTAAACATCTACTAGATCCTTCCAGGGCCTAATTGAAAATGATATTAGAGAGCATGAAGCTTTTATACTATGCTGCAAGTTAAGATGCACAGCAGAATTAACTGAAAACAAAGCAAACATGTATTGAATAGGAGATACAAAATGAACGAAATGAAACGTACTATTGATAAAGAAAATCTATGCTGGTATCAATATTTATTATCGCCCACATGAATATTGACATTTGATGTCTCCCTGCTCCTTCAATGTCCATGCTTTACAACATCTCTATACAATTTGCATGCCCTTTGAAATTTACAGTCAAGGAACTATTCAAATAACTTTCTGTTGCAAAGATTAGTTAGATAGACAATAGTGCAAAATATTACTGAACAATTTTTGGAAATTTCCTCATTGTCAAACAATAATCATTACATTCCTTTACATTTGTTCTGTAATTTTTCTTCTATCTTTGTGTTGGAGTGCTATTTTGACACTTGGAAATCATCAATCACTAAGATTCTCTTGCATTTTTATTCTTGATTATGTAGTGTCATTCTGGCACCTATTGACTGACATGATGCTCACATGTTCTAGTTTTCTGCTTACCAGATTTTGTATATTCTGTCTACAAATTCTTTGTACAAGTGCGACTTCTTGTTTTTATACTCTCCGATTTTCGTTTTCAATTCACAGTTATTATAGTTACGACAATATTCCTAGTAGACTGTAGTACTTACAACATTTGACCGATATTATCATGTAATAATAAATTTCAACCCCATTAGATGGAAAATTTTAAAATAATTCTATATAACTCTTGAGAATGATTTCATAATGAACAGACAAATACCATGAATATGGAATTCATAAATTGTTTTATTTCATCATTTTCTTTCAATGCCACAGAAAACTTTTGCTGGGAAAGCATTCCTTTCTTTTGATTGGTCAAATGGGGTTTTTGAACTGCATCACCCACCCCTAAAAATTTTAAACTGCTGAAACTTTGAAAGTTGTAAATATGATTATTTTTGTAGCTGGACGAGAGTATATGATCAATCATCATACATGACATTAACATAACCAGGTCAATTGCAAAAAATGGCCGACACAGGAAGCCTTTAAAGAATAATGTTCATAAAACAAAAGACAAAACCCAGCTTTGCAGTCTTTTGGTGATCATAAAACAAACAATATAATAGAGAGCATGAAATGAAATCATGGATGCCTTGGGATCACTGGGCCTTGGGTGGCCCCGTTTAGCTGCCATGCAACTTGACAGGTTCCTCAACATGCTTCCTAGCATACACAACTACACTCTTCCTGCAATACGAACCAGGCTCTTACCTTAAAGTACATGTACACGTTCTGTTTCAACCAGGCATTTTTAACCTTGAAGATGGCTATGATTTTGTCCAGTTAGATTCATTGCAGGATAAAAGGTAGCCATTCATAATGCCCTTTATGTTTCTCACCTCAGTTTCCTCATCCATAAGAGCATAATTTACCTTGTGAGGGTAGCCAATATTTCTTTTTATCAACACATTGCTGGCACACACTTCTACACTCTTCCTGCAATAAAGACCAGGTTCATTTGCACCTACAAAGTACATGCACGCTCCTCATTCTGCTTCAACCAGGCAACTCTAACAAAGTATATTTCGCATAATAGGTCTGCCTTAATATTTCGCATACATCACTTTGTTCACTTACTTCCTTCCTTACATTATTTCAAAATGTCTACAATGATCTCTTTTATATATAAGAGTCATTTTACAACATGCCAAGTCGGCTTACAAAGTTTTTACAACAATAAACAAAATATAATATAACAAAATCTTGTCGGCCTCTGTGCCGGTATACTTCCTTTCTTTGTGTTGGTGCCGGTGTCTTGAGTGCCGGTGTAGAGTGTGATCTGCTGATGCCGGTGCACTATCTTGCCGGTATAATGCCTTGCCGGTGCCATAGGATTGCAAGGTTGCCATCAATGACAAAACCTTCAATCACCTACAATGTCTCATTGGAGTGTGCATATGCCAACAATCTCCCCCTTTGGCATTGATGGCAACACTCATGAGAAATTTCAAAAATGTATCCAAAAATTATCAAATATGTGAAGTCCAAAAATGTCACAAAAAAAATGTGTGTGCTCCCCTTGAGCATATGATTCCAGTGATGTTGAATTTTCTCATCCCACTACTCCCCCTTTGGCATCAATGACAAAGGTTGTCAAGATGTCAGTAGAGTTTGTAGTTTCAACTTTGTAACGGGGTAGTTACAATTTGAAATAGATCTGCCAAAATCAAGTTTATACTCTCCATGAACTTTTTACTATCTCTTATTGCTGTCTCTGTTCTCTTAACTGTACCGGTGAGATGCTGCAAATGCTTTGCCGGTGTTTTCTGTCCCTGTATTAGTGCCTCAGATACTTCCTTTCGCAGTGATGCTAGATAGTCCAATCTTGGACTTAGTTTTAATCTCAGATGCTTTGCCTTATTCACTATTCTCTCTTTTTCTCTTTCCAATTTAAGTAAATCTTCCTCAAAATTTGTTATTTTCTGTTCAAAAACTGATAGTGTATCAGGTGAGTTGACAAAATTATCTGCAAGTTTATTGATTTCATCCTGTACCTTGCTCATCTTCTTGTCTATATCTACAGTCAAAAGGTTTGTCTTACAGAGGTGTCTTTGTACAGAGTTTTGTACTCTTTCAATAAATTACACAGTTCCGGTAGAAGTGTGTCAAAATCTTTGTTACACTTTTTTATTTGCTCATCAAAGAATTTCTGCTTTTCAATTTCTACTTTATCCTTCAGTGTCTCTTCCTTTATTTTCTCAATGTTTTCTGTGATATATTTACACAAGGTATCAAGTTGTCCTAAAGAATCTTTATTGTCTATATTACAGTTAGGAGCAATACCTTCAAAATTGGTATGGTATCATCTATTGCCTTATAAGCTTGTGAGCTGCAGTCTGTTATCTTTTTAATTGAATCTAATAGTACCTCAGTCACATTAGTTGATTTGTAGCCTGATGATGAACCAACATTCTGAGTACCGCCAGTGGAAGTAACCAAGCTTGTATTGACCTCTGGTAGGTCTGTTTGTGTCTGTATTTCTTTAAGCAATGGTTTTTCTACTTCTCCAGATGCTGATGGCATTGTTTCCTTCTGTTCCTGTTCCTGTTCAGGAGCCTTTTGCTTTGTTTGTTTCTCTGTTTGTTGCATTGTCTCAGTCTGAGTCTGAGTTTCTACCTTTTTCTCTTTGTCATCTGTCGGTTTCTCCTATGTGTTATCAATTTGCTCAGCTACCGAAGGCTCACTAGCCATTTCAGTCTTATCAGTTGTATCTTTGTCTACCACAATGTTGATTTTTTGAGTATCAACATCCACAGTGAATAAGACTTCAGGATTAGGGTTACCATCCTCTACATCCATACTTTCAACTGCCGGTTGATCTTTTGTAGCTGTTGTTTTTACCAGTGGAGTAATCAAAGGAGGTGGGTGTAAGTTGTCTTTAACCTTGATACTAGGTGGTCCACCAACTTTACCTTTACCCTTGTCTCTTTCTTTCTGATATACCTTTATAGGTTTGGGGTTCCTGTATTCTTCTTGTTTTTCTTTTTCAACTAGGAATATATCCCATCCATTTTCTGTCTCCTCAGTCACCTCATTAACTCTTCCAACCATTAAAGCAATGTGCCGGTGTGCAGTAGAAAATACTGACCGGTTGGCTTGAGCAATTAGGTCATCAATTTCTTTGGGTGAATTCACCGGATATACAACAAGTAGCTTTTCAATCTTTATTTTCTTGTCCAGTTCTATTACTGCTTGTCTTCTTGCTTCCAGTCTCTTAAATAGTTCATCTGGAATTTTATTTACTACTTCCATAAAAAATTTCTTATACATATCCATATGTAATATAACACTGTTTTCTACTTGTTCTTTTTCATTAGTTGTCAGAGTGTCATATATTTTCTCTATATTCTTCAATTTGCCTTCCTCTGTAATTTCATTCAACAGTATATCAAGAGGAGCCAAGTCCTTGTTTGTCCTCTTCTTCTTTTTGGGTGTCAGTTTCTTCTTCTTTGGTGTAGCCTTTCTTACCGGAGATTTCACTGCTTGTTCTTTTTGTCTTGTCCTCCTAGGTGAGGGTGTGGTTGCCGGTGAGGGATCTCTTTTCCTTACAACTCTTTTGAAAGTTGCAGGCATGTCACTCTCCGAAGAAGTACCTACCGGTGATAGGTGAGTTTTAGGTTGTGGAGCTGCTAACTCATCCTCTGTTATACCGGTTTGCTTTAACACATCTTCTTTGATGGCCTTTGCCTGTCTGGAACCTTTTCTTACAACTGCCTCAACCTTTTTCACTTTTTCTTAGATTGTATTTGGCTTTCAATAGTTTCTGCACTACCAAATACTTCTTCCTTAGGTTCTTTAGGGGCTTCCAGAAGTGCTTTAGCATATGTTTCAATTATATGATCATCTGTTTCATAGCCCATCTCTGTTACCCAAACTGTCCTAGGGATGATTGCTTCCATCCAAATCTCATCCTTCTTGATTACAAAGCATATTTCATCTTTATATTTGTCGACAATCTTTTGTGATAACCTGATTCTTTTCTTCATTTTGGCCTTTATTGCTTGAAAGAAATCATGGATATTGTTTTCCTTGTCTTCTCCCATGTTATTGAATAGTTTTGTTAACTGTTTACCTACTGGTATATCATATCCAAGTTCTTTGTAGCCTATACTGGGAACCTGCTTGGTTATATGTAGCATCAGACATACTAGCAGATTTCCAAACCTGAAGGTTCCTTTCTTCTCCTTCTTAATCTTTCCTAAGTTGTCAATTAATTCGTCCTTTAACCACTCACATACATTAATCTTTGCATTATCTGTGACCATATCATAAGCACTCTTAATTCATAAACTTGAAATTGAATTAAGTCTATTTGCATGAATAGCTTTTTGCCCTAATATCATGCTGATAAATCTCACATTAATGTCTGTTACATCATTTACTCTTAAGGACCTTTTATCGGATGTGGCACCAGTTAGGTTTGTAACTAGGTCATTGGATACCTTCTTAGTTTTGTCTGGTCTTTTACCGGTGGTCGGTAACCCTGTGACAACTTTCACAGCTTCCTTAGTGATTTTGTGGATTGCATCTAGCCAGAAAAATTCACCATGTACCCTGCTTAAGACTATCCTAATCACATCCTTGGGGAATTCAAGAATGCTAAGGATCTCTGTAAATCCTAGGGTTTCAATGATCTTGTGTTCATCTTTTACATTGCCGGATTCATCACATATCACAGTTTTAAACATGGTTTTAATCTCTTCATCTCCTAGTTCCTCAATGTTGCAGTGAATGTAAATTCTGGGGTCTTCAGCATAAACAACTCCCTTAGGAATTTGAGAAAAAGCACCTAAGGTATCATCTTTCTTTGCTACCTCGGGAACTAATTGAAATACGGGCCTAGGTCTTTTTATCACTTCGACAACAGTAGGGTTTGCTATATATTCAATTGCAGAGGTGGATGCCATGATAAAATACCTTTTAGTGCCTTTAGGATGGATGATTGCTTGAAGTGTTCTTGCCTCTTGCTTGAAAATGTCTTAGCTCGGAATCTTCGCGCTCTTCGTAGGTTCGAAATCTCGGTGAAATGGAATGGAGCCAAAACCTCAAATTTATAGTATCTTTTCACCATCTACCACATTAAATGCATGCTGGTTAAGTATTCACTTAACATTGTTTGCCGGTAACAAGTAATTTCCAACTTCTTATCTCTAACCGAGGGAATAATAGCACGTGTCATTAGATTGCCAAACCCTCAAGGAAACTTTCTTCAATTTGATGAAGAACTTCCTGCTGGTGGAGCATTGCTCTGTCCTGCCGGTGAAACATCACTCTGTCCTGTCGGTGAAGCATTGATTGGTTCTACCGGTGGAAGAGTATTCCCAATATTTAGATCAGCTTTTCTAATCCATTGTTTTGAGAATTCTTGCTTAACCTCTTCAACTTTTTCTCTACCTTTCAAGCTAGAACTTTTGTTGTCTACCGGTGATCCTTTACTTCTACAGAATTTTGCAATATGCCCAATCTTGTTACATGCATAACAAGTCACATTATTCTTCTGAATAGCTTTCCCATAACCTATGCCGGTTTGTGTTCTGCATTGATTAGATAAATGTCCAAATCTTCCACAAACATAACATCTTACATTCATTCTGCAGTTTTCAGAGTTGTGACCAACTTTGTTGCATTTTGAACATTGATCAGTGGGTGTGTTGATATTCTGATAATTTCTAGATCTACATTCATTTGCTCTATGACCATACTTATTACAGTTAAAGCATTTTCCATTGAATTTATAAGCATTAGGTTGTCTTACCGGTTTGCTGTGATCTTGAGTATTTGCAGTACCGGAGCTTTCACCAATTTCAAAGCCAATTCCAGAAGTGTCACCTTTAGGTTTTTGATTCTTCATCAAGGTGCCAAGTTCCTCTGAGCTTTTCTTGAATTTTTCTTTATGTTGATTTGCAGTTTCTAGTTCTCTTTCTAAGACTTCTTTCTGTCTCATCAGTTCATTGGAGTCATTCTGAGTATGCATCAGATCTGTCTTCAACATGTCATTTTCATAGCTAAGTCTTGTGTTCTCATTTGCTGCATCACTTAGTCTTCATGTCAATTCTTCTTCATTCTTCTTCCTATCCTCAATCTCTTTGCAAAATCTCACAGTCATATCCTGCATCTCATTCTTTGTTGTCATGTTCTCTTGTTTCAGCTTGCTTATCTGATCATTAAGTGATTCCTTTTCATCATTCTTATTTTGCAATTTTTCACAAAGTTCTCTTCTCTTATTTCTTGCATCAGTAAGATTCTCTTGAAGTGCTTGAATGATATCCTGAGCTGCCCTTAAATCATCTTCTAGTTTGATATTTTTCAATTTCTCTGCATCATAGTCTGAAAGAGCTCCTTCAAGTTGTTTCATCAGATTTTCCATCTTTACCGGTGTCAAGATCTTCCTCAAGCTGTTAGGCTTCAAAAAATAGAGGACCAGGCTTTGATACCAATTGTTAGGAGTCTCACAGATACTGAGAGGGGGGGGTGAATCAGTATCTATCCGGTAATTAGAATTTCTTAACTTAAAACATGCAAAACATATTATAACAGTGTACCGGTATGCAAGAAATAATGTAATAAATAGAATTAAGAACATCCACATGAAAAACACACCATAACACAAGGATTTAACGAGGAAACCCGGTGTGGGAAAAGCCTCGGTGGGATTTGTGACCCACAATATTCACTGACTGGCCAATAAGAGAATATTACTTACAATAGGGGCCTGCACATGCAGGAAGGCCAACTGCCTAGAGCTCACTGCTCAATGGGAAGTCTCACTAACTTACAATGTGGATTATACAAATCCAATATCTTGTACTGCTTTACAATAGCATCTATAATGCCTGATCCAGTACCGGTTGCTCCTCTGCTTCTTACATAAACCCTTCAACCTATATTTCGCATAATAGGTCTGCCTTAATATTTCGCATACATCACTTTGTTCACTTACTTCCTTCCTTACATTATTTCAAAATGTCTACAATGATTTCTTTTATATATAAGTCATTTTACAACATGCCAAGTCGGCGTACAAAGTTTTTACAACAATAAACAAAATATAATATAACAAAATCCTGTCGGCCTCTGTGCCGGTATACTTCCTTTCTTTGTGCTGGTGCCGGTGTCCTGAGTGCCGGTGTAGAGTGTGATCTGCTAATGCCGGTGCACTATCTTGCCAGTATAATGCCTTGCCGGTGCCATAGGATTGCAAGGTTGCCATCAATGACAAAACCTTCAATCACCTACAATGTCTCATTGGAGTGTGCATATGCCAACACAAGCATGCTGGTTACTCTCATTGAAACTCCTTGATAACCTCAGGTGATGTCTTGGAGTAGTTAACTAGATCTTCTTGCATGAAAATCTCCTAGAAGTGCATAAGAACTACCACTAATTTAGACACGTGCTTGTCTGTTCATCATTTCATGTACTCCTTGGTGATGTAGAAGGATCTTTCTCCTTCCTAAATTTTTTGCACTAAATCACCTCTACTTGTCCTACTCGCCCAAAACCTCATGATGCCACTAGAAATCAATATTTTGGTGACCTCCATGGGCTTCTCACCTGCTAAGCAAGGATTCGTAGCCTCAGGCAAGTCCATTGGCATGGAGTCATCATAAGTCTCTTACTCGAAAAACATGTAAGTTTCTCTCTCCTTTTGAACAGTTATTAACTGCCAAGAACCTAGACAAGATCAAGGAACATGCGCAAAAGGTAATTATTGAAAACAAATTACAACACTACAATTCTATATGCAATTATGGCTTTATAGTTTTATTGACAGCACAGAACTGCTATATACAAGATTGAAAATGATCTCAAAAGAAAGGTTTGAGATGTATCTCATTAATTGGGATAGGTAGTTCTTCTCCACTCAGCTTTGAGATCTGGATTTTGTATGCCTTCCACCTTTCACTCTATCTTTGAAGGTTCTAATAGTAGCTTTTTTCAAAGGTTCTCCTCACTTGAGCTTGATGAGCCTAAAGATTATGCATTGCTCGGTTTTTTACCTTTTCTGACTCTATCAACTCAGCCAATCTTAATTTCATTGCATCATTCTAGCATCTCTAGCTGTTGTGCATGTTCAAGAGTAGGCAACTCAAATGATAAAGGAAGCTTTGCCTCTTTCCCATATACCAACATGAAAGGAGAGTTGCCAATGGCTCTCTTCGGTATGATTCGACTAGCCCAAAGCTGTCTCAAGCTGGGTATACCCAACTCTTTGATTGTGCTCCATTGTCCTTTTGATGATCCTTATCAAGTTCTTGTTTGTATACATAGTCAAAGCATTTTCTTGAGGGTAATAGTTTGAAGAAGTCTTTTGATAGGTACCATTCTTGATTGCCCATTCACTAGTTTGAGTGCCTACAAAGGCTTTAGCATTGTTAGCAATGATAGTAAACTGAACACCAAACCTTGTAACTATTGCTTCAAGAAAATCCAGTATGGAAGCCTTAGTAGCCTCTTTCAATGCAACTGCCTCATCCTATCTAGTGCAATAATCTGTGGCTGTCCAAACCCATTTATGATTTGCATTGGATGGTGGATTTATCACACAAATCTGAGCCCCATTGAACAAATGGCTGATGTCTTTGTATAGGGTGAAGAGGAAGGGCAGCTAGTTTTTTCTTTCTTGTAAAAGAAGCACACTCCTTGCAATTTCTCATCCGCTTGTGAGCATCTTTCAACAATTCAGGCCAGTAATAATCAGCTCTCAGGATTTTAGCAATGGTAGTCCTTGTTGAGAAATGACCCCTTGATAGATCATTATGGAACTCATCAAGCACTCTGGCAAATTGGTCACTCTCAATAAACTTTATTAGAACTCCATTCATGTCTTTTCTAAATAAATTTCTATTAACAAACACAAAGGGAATGGATTGCAAATTGAATTACCAACTGTTTGCCTTGTCAAGGCTTTGAGGATACTCACCTGTTTGTAAGAAAGTAAGCATATCTCATGTCCAATTGTTTAGAGGGTTGGGCCCAACTGATTAGTCTTCTTGTAGCATGTAGATGGTCTTCTTATTAGCTTCAAGATCTGCTACAAGTTGCTCACACAACCCCTTATGTAATGTCCCCTAATTGGGGTACATGTGTTTTTTGCCCAAAGTAACAATTCCACAACACAATTTGTTTAAAAGTAGTATTCTATAATTAAATCATATAATAGCTATTGAACTTTTTAAAGTAAATAAGCAATTAAGTTAAATAACATCACCTATTTGGATCTAATCTATAATTTCATTTCTGATAATCAACCATAGTAGGGATTGGAGAGGAGAGCATGATAGGGTACCCTGAAATCATTCGGTGCAACTAAGCTCAAGGGCGTGATGTAAAACCCCTTGGCCCACAAGTGGTAGGAACTCTTGCCCATCCAACATGGGGTGGGCTACTTAGATTGGGGAACCCATCTACTGCCCTCCCAATTGTGTTTACTTACTAACCCATACATGACTGCTTCTATTCTTTAGTTTCACTTGCAACAACCAACCATTGTTGAGATTGGAGAGAAAATCATGATAGGGTGCCTTGAAATCATTCGCTGCAACTAAGTCCAAGGGTGTGATATAACACCCCTTGGCCCACGAGTGGCAGGAACTCTCGTCCATCTAACATGGGGTGGGCTACTTAGATTGGGGAATCCTTCTACTGCCCTCCCAATAATGCCTCCTTACTAACCCATACATGATTGTTTGTAGGAGAGTAAATAGATTAAATAAATAATTATAAGAGTCGATAGATTAGCAATTCCTATTATTAACTAGATTAAAAAATACATAAGAGATTATATGTTAAACAATATCATCACTTTGCATATTACAACACTTGCTAGATCACAAGACTGCTGTTTACTGAATGCAGAATACTTCTATAAGATCTGATCTCTTTCTATGCCTTTTCTCCAAAAGAAGTTCTGGCCTATATAGCCCTCAAAGAGGATGAATGGTCACATCTCTTACTTTCCCCCCTAAGAGAGGTGTCTTCTCCCAACTAATCGCTGCCTCCTCTAACTAATTGTATGCCTCTTCATTAACATCATGCTGTTGGTAATTGCTATGCTTAAGCATTGGTTAATAATTAGAGATCGCTGAATGCGGAGACTCTTTGCAGCAAGGAAAAGTATAGTCCCTTGTGTAACTGTAGGCTTCAGATCAGAAAATTGTGAAGTCTTATTAATAAGACAATTTTCTGAGCAATGACAATACTCAACCTTGGCGTGGAAAAGACCTATACATAGATATGTGTTTGTTTATTATTTTGTTTTTTTTCATGCTCAAGGACAATTGAGAAACTGTTCAATGGTGGGGGCATGACACCTTACCTCTTACAAGCTTGGTGATCTTGATATTTATATCATACTCCATGAATGCAGTAATCCATCCGGCTCTCTTCACATTCACATCCTCACTCAAAAGGAATTCTTTCACACTTGGATGAGGCACCATTAACTGAATCATGTTTTTAGAAAGCATTTGCCTGAGTTTCTTGAGAGCTCTTACAAGTTACAATAGCATAGACTTGTTTTACAACAAAGTTATACCTTAGTTAATGGTCTTTTAGTGGTTTACTAGAAAAAGCTATTGGCTGCTATGTTTGATCATTGTTTAGCTAGGTTAAGATGGCTGATATAGTATCATATTCTCCAAAAGCATACAATATAAAGTCTTTATCAAAGTTAGGTTTCACAAGAGTAGGAGCTTGAGAAATAACTTGCTCGATACTTTTCAAAATTGTCCTTACCTTCCTTCGACCAGCTGAAAACAATATTCTTTTTGAGAATAGAGGTAAGAGGCTTGACCAATGTGGTAAAATTTGTTATGAATATTGTTACCAAGTTGATCCTCCCCAAGAAGCTTTGAAGATCTTTCTTATGGCTTGTTAGGGAAAGAGCTAAAATAGATTTTACTTTTTTAATATCAATAGATAGACTACTCTTTGAAACTATGTACCCCAATGGTTTGCCCTCATGAACATAAAACACACACTTTTTAGGATTCAAAGACACTCCAAATTCCCTACACGTATTGAAGACTTTGGAAAATGATCCAAGTTTTCACTTTCATGCTTTAAGAAGAGAGTTATATCATCCAAGAAAACCAAGATTATGCCCATAATAAGCCCTTTAAAGGCCATATCCATTGCTCTTTGAAAGGTTGCACCAGCATTGTTCAACCCGAAAGGCATTTCTCTTATAGGCACAAGTCCCCCATTTGGTGTTAAAGGCAGTTTTAAATTGGTCTAATTCTTGAATACAGATTTGGTTATATCTTGAATAGCCATCAAGGAGACAAAACGTTTCAGCATCAGCCACTGTTTCAAGGTTTTGTACCATGAATGGAAGGGGATAATGATCCTTGAGGGAGGCTCTATTTAAGTCTCTAAAATCCACATATAATCTGATTTCTCCATTACTCTTCCTAATTGAAACTAAGTTAGCAACTCAAAATGAGTGCTTGATTGGGAAGATAATGTTTGCTTCAATAAGATTGGTTAGTTCTTGTCTCATCAAGTGTTCGATTTTAGGATTGTTGGGCCTTTTTTGTGGGTTTAGCATTAGGATCCAGTTCACTGGTAAGTACGGAAAATTTGGGTTAAAACCTCTAAGATCCTTGTAAGTCTATGCAAATACATCATCATATTCTCTACTAAGATCAACAAAAGCCTGTTTTTCAGATTGGCTACATACCTTTACAACCTTAAAAAACTTGTTATTTGAGATGACTACTTTTCGTAATCCTCTTTTTTGATGGTCGTGTTCATCTTTTTATTCGTGAGCTGATCATCAGTATTGAAGATACTCTGCAAGGACAACTTGTTTGTCTTCAGCTGGATAATCTGGTCTCCACGTTGTTCTTGAAACTTGACTGATTTTTAGCAGAAAATTCTGCATTTTCTTGAAAAAATTTGATAATTTTCTTTTCAATATCAAATATTTGCCAATTGGTTTTATCATTTGGGACAGCTGGCCTCAAGACAAGCTTAACATACCGGTCCTTGTTTTCTATATTGTCATTAGGAATGTCATATTGTGAACTAACTACTGCAAACCTATCAACATCTTTGTTTTGATTTCTTGGAACAGTTTGAATGTTGAAAACATCAAAGTCTTCAACTAAATCCCACACTCTATGTTTGTAGGCTTTTAGCAAATTGTTTTTGGCTGCTTTTTGAGCTCTGACCTGATGTATGATGAGTTTACCATCTCCAAACACCTGTAGCACTTGTGCTAATTTCAGATCTTTGATCAATGCTTCATATTCAGCTACAGTATTGGTGTAGCTGAATTGAAGCCTAAATGCAAAGAAGTATCTATCTTTTTTAGAAGAGACATTCATGACACCAACAGTAGCACCATTCTTAGTTCTTGAGCCATTAAAGTAACACTGCCATGCTTCTTTGGGATCATCTCGTGGCTTCATAAGGTTAAGTAAAGCCAAATCTTCCTCATGTATGCAATAAGTACCCAACTCCGTTTCTTTCATATGGTCATAGGGATCAAACTCATAGCATTTCTTTGCCCAATCATCAAGCAAGATGTCTGGAATTTCCTCCAAGGATGTAGCAGACTCATGTTGAGCATCATATGCTTCTTGGTCATACATGGCATAATTCATTAACAAGACTAAGCGTATATGGCTCAATATGGCCTTTAGAGATAGGTTTATCTTTGATTTTTATTGTTGTTCCATATCTAGTCCCAAGGAGCATGTGTGACGGATATGAAGACAAATATCCTCCCATTTTTGGAAGGGATTCCTTAAAGAGGCATATGGCATAATAGGGAGGAAGATCAATAACCAAGACATCTTGAGAGATGGAAAGACTTGGGCATGCGTGAAGGGTAAGGTTCAAAATTTTGACAAATCTTACTGTATTAATAGCAATGTCTTCTAGTTGGAAAACTCACTTGGTGATTGGTATGCACTGTATAACTAATAAATCAGTAATTTTCACGGGCATGACTGAACTACTAGCTCCATAATCTATTATACGATTATGCACAAGATGCTTACCAATGGTTTAGTCGATTTAGAAAGGAGGTGGATAAATCAGCAATTTTAATGGGCATAACTGAACTACTAGCTCCAGAATCTATCATACAATAATGTACAAGATGCTTACCAATGATTGAGTAGATTTAGAATGGAGGTGGTTTGCTGGCCTTACTTGTTTCTCCTTCGTTTGGCAGGCATAAGTTTGTAGGAGCAGCTGATGTATCCTTTGCTGGTTCATTTGTATGATAGAAATGACTTGGATCCTCTTCCAATAAATTTCTTTGGGATGGGATTGAGAATGCTTCCCACATAGTAACATTCAGATTGATTCTTTTCATTTGCTCCACTTTATCAAAAGGAATATGACCAACCTTTGATTGAACCTTGGCAGCAGCAGCATCCTTTTTGATTGTTTACTATTGGAAGCTAATCTTTGGAATAATTGTCCTTCCTAATTGCCGGGTTTGATGTTTTAGAGAAGTGGATGCTTGACCAACCATGGAAGATGGTTCTTTTTCTAATGCTTTCTTTTTTGACTTTGAGGCGGAAGTTACCCATTTGATTGGTACTTCATTTTGATTTACACCACAAAAATCGCTCTCTTGCTAGTTCAATAAAGTGGATTCACTTGTCACCTGTTCTTGAAGTTTCTCAGCTTTTGGAGCTGATTCCACTCACTGCTTCTGAAGTACTGATGCACTTTGGACCATCAAAGCTTGACTAAGAATTCCATTTGGGCAAGCATTTTGATTGTGGGGCTGGTTACATGGGTAACATCATATGAACTAAATTGTTTTGACCTGGAAGAATAGCTTTGGAAGAGGTTGTAGCAGTAGGATTTTGGGTGCTCAAAGGCCTGACATAATTTATTTGACCTTGTTTTGAGCATTACCTTGATAAAGCTGCCTATTAGACTGATATGCTTGATTCAAAGGTTGATAAGGTTTACTATGTTAGGCTTGTTGCTTTTTTAAAGCTACTAACTTATTCCCAAAACCTTGGAGCAAGGCTTTCACTTCATGCAATTCATTAGAAAGGATAACAGGTGGAGTTGGTTGATTAGTTGCCCTAGCAAGAGATGACAAGGTGGGCTGATTTGGTGGAGGCTTAGGAGCTATATTCCTAGCTTGGTTTAGGTGATTTTCAGCTCTTATAGCAATATCATAAGCATTAGACAAAGTTATTCCCCTTGTTGACTATCTCATGACCGCCACATCACTGTTTGAATCTTTCAACTAATACAAAAATATAGTGTTTGGAGAAGGCTCGACCAAGTTGGAATCCTATCCTAGGTTTTTTGGAACCTAAAACTAAATTCTATCATGAGTTCATAGGGAGCTCTTTTAATAGTGGTAAGCTGCTCCATTAGATAGATGATCACTCTTATCCTCAAACTATTCACAAAGCTTTTCTCCTAGTCATCCTAGTTATGTATTGAATTGGGCTGCAATCTCCTATATTTTTGAAGTGATTTACCTTTACAAGGAAGTGGCAAGGAGCCTAACAACTGCATTGTCTTCTACAATGTTATGAATTGAGCATATATTAGCGATGCCTTGAATATTTTCTATTGAGGTAGTGGTATTTTCACCAGTGATTGGTTGACAATGTTATGCTGCTACTGGAATTTCATCACATTGAGCAAGGGCAAGAGGACCACCCCATTGAAGGTGACTAAAATCTGCTTCCTTTGAGACATGTTAGGAATATGAACTAGTCTTTCAATTGGCTAAGGAAACCTACCAAAGGGAGGTGTAGACTGATCTTTTAAAGCAGTTGACCTAGATACTCTTCTTCTTCTTGGTGGAGACAAAAAAAATTCAACAAACTGATAATTCCTACCTCTTGAAGAAGCTCTTGTTTATACTCTTGGCATGAAAAGATAAGACTGATTTGAAACCAGGAACTTGTGGAGTCACTAGGTGCTTGTAGATTGTCTTCAACACTACATCAACATTCCTAATTGAAACTCTTGAATTAATGGAATTGGGTCCCATCAAGCGTGCCAATAACTATTGTCGCTGAAATATGCAGCCTTGCAAACACCTAGCTCAGCTAATCAGTGAAACATAGGAAGACTTCTTAAAGTGTGAGTTTTGATAGTCAGAGATTAATCTCCAGACAAGGGCTGGTTCTCTGTTAAGTGTCATTAAAAAGACCTAATGTACGATCAGTTACAAACCTAAAATACTATAGAAAGAACCCTACTGAATAATCTAAACTAGGTTCTGATCATGGAAAATGGGGGAGAATGACTGAAAGTACAAAAAGGGTGATGCACCAATGATAAGAGAATCCTTGGATTTGCTTATCAAGCACAAAACAATCTCAAGGATCTGACCTGCATTCACACAAACTCATGGAATATTGTCACAAAGGTTAGGAGAAGAAAGGTGCAGCTTCAAAAGGGATTGATATCCACAAGTGAGACCTGCAATTTTTCAGGAAAACACAATGGAACCGTACAAGAGAAAGGCAATAATCAGTTCTTTTATTGATTGTGAAGGCTCAAGCATGTGTTACAAATTCAATATTCAGAAATTGATACTGAAAGTCCAGTGCTCCCTATCTTCTGCCTAATTACAACAAGGTATAGGAGATGAGCAATTCATACTGTGAGAGAAATAAGGAAGATGTCTTCAAAAGGAGAACAAGTAGTTCAAGTGCCTCTACAATGCGTCAGTTGGCTTTGCCTTCTTCTAGGTGTTGAAGGGACAGACATGCTAATTTATCTCATTTAAATTCCTTGATAATCTCAATTGATGTCTTGAAGTGGTTAACTGGATCTTCTTGCATGGAAATCTTCTAGAAGTGCTGAAGAATTCCTATTACTCATTCAAACACATGACATATGCTTCAATGGAATATTTTGTGTGCTTAATACCAGGGATGTCTATGATATTGCTGTGTGTGAACATTATTTTGTCATCCCCAGCATGTCTTTTGGTTTAGCATGAAAGCTTCTATGCAGTCGATAATGCTAGCTAGAAACAACCTCTTCAAGCATAATCATTCACCTTTACAATGGTTGTTTCTTGCCGAAATTTGTCAGCTTGTGGTTGTTGCAGAAACTAGGATCATTTAGCACAGAATAAACATATTTGAATGGGTGGATAGCATCAAATTAAGGGGTATAGAATGGGGGAATGAAAGCAAGATCGTGAATGAATTTAAGGCCTTGGTACAAAATGGTTCATGCTGTCTTGAATGGACCAGAAAACCAGCATTTACAGAAGTGAAATTTGTCTAAATAAAAAGGAATTCCCTTTTTGGGGAGTGAGATTACAAAGGCACTAAACAAATGACAAGATTAACATCTTTGACCATCTAATCATCTAGTGAAAGGGCTCTCCTTGGTTTTTGACTGGGAAGGATATGAAACCTTCCTTTTACTTAATGTAGACACTAAACATGCAACTAATGAGAACTTGGTTAACTCCTGCATTTGCAACAAATGCTATGGAAATGCCCTTAAATTTCAAAATAAAGTAGTTTTTGTCTCTTGTTCTACAATTTTTTACATTTCTTTTAAATCTGATTTTTTCCTGAGATTTTGCTGCTATGGGAATAACAATGTCTATTCTACTATGAAAAAAACACTTAGGAAAAAACTCCACCAGCAAAGAGCTTAAGATTTTATTGCTTAGTCAAAATAAATGATTACAATGGTTCAATTTTCCTCCATGCACTTGCAACCTGTAAAAAGCAACTGTTTTCTTTGAAAAAGTAGCCTCAAACCCTTGTTCAATTCACCCTGGCTCTCTAACCAATATCAAAAAATCACACCTTAGGTGTCTAAAATCTCCTACATGCAAAAATCACAATGTAAAATGCATGAAAACCCAATTTAGGCACCTCAAAAAGCTGCCTTATAGATAGCTACAGAACACTTGCTTTCCAAGCAAGAATAACTTCTTTTTTATCACACCCAAATGGACTTGGCTGCCCAACACAGGAAAATAAATTTTATGCTTTTCTATCCAAGTTGACATGGGCACCACTTGAAGATTTAGTTTTTTATAACAAATGCAAATTAATTTATTATTCACATTATCCTTATCACTCCATTATGGGTAATTTACAAATATATCTACATTTGAGGATGTCTACAGGTTCATTGATAAATTCTCTGCAGTATATGCTTGTTGTTTTTATAAAGCATACAGAGTTCTCATACTAATTAAGTCTGGTTTTAATACATGAAAGTTATATCAGTACCTTACAAAAGGTACTATAGGTACTGCTTTTTGTTTCAGGTTTCTTTCTTAAAAGCCATATGTCAAATATTTACTCTATTTATGATGTCAGGTCTCTTTCAAAACGGGATTCTTAGAATATTTCAGAACTGACTTGTAGAATTTCAGATCAAATGTTTGTAGTAGAACTTAAAAACATGGTATGTGCATGAAAACAGCAAAATTCTTGGTTTGATGCCCTTAGCTGTCTAGGATATTGAAGAATTTGTGAATTTCAAATAACAAAGTTCTAATTTTAATTTAGCTACTTATATTATCCATAAAATTTTCAGGTTGGCATCTGACCACAGGAAGCTCTTTCTGTAAATTGCAATGGGATTATATCTCAGTAGTCCAAAGACAGATAAATTTTCAGAAGATGGTGAAAATGATAGAGTAAGATATGGCTTATCTTCTATGCAAGGATGGCGTGCAAGTATGGAAGATGCAGTGAGTGATCATCTGGCACCCAGTTGTGCATTTGTTTCATGCATCTGTGCAAGTGCCTTCTATATATCCTAAGTTCTTAACATATTTAGCTTCTTGGATATTTGTGGTTTTCCTATCTTTTTTATAGCTGCAATTAATTTTTTTTGAGGCAGTCCATGAAGCACAATATGAATGAAGGATAATTTAGACCATGGTTAGCAGAGTTTGCATTCAGAAAATAACCCTAACCGCAAATTGAAATTTCAATCAAGTTCACTGTCTTCTAAATATGTTAACCTGCAAAATATCTGCTGAAAGTACAAAAATCCAATGAATAAATGAAATCAGAATAATACTAGTTGCTGTCTGAGTGTTCTTCTATTCTGAATTTTCCTGTGTACTACAAGAGTGCACACCCCTGACTTGGTGCTCATAACAGAACTAAAGAACTATTTAAAGCTGTAGCCCTATCTTGTTATTCATCACTTTTAATCTCTCTAAAAATGAGAAAGCTAACTTCTCTTGCACCTTGAATAAAAACTGCAAAAACAGAAATAAAACAAACTGAAACAGTCAAAGGGTTGCCTAGACACTTGTGCTTAAATTAGGAAAGCTAAGACTAAATATAATATCCTAAATGCAGGAAAGTTAACACTAAATATAAGTGTTCATCTATAGCAGTTTTATTTGGTAATTACTAATTGTAGAATATTTCTACACCCAGCTTTAAGACCCATTGTTGCTTTACTAGTTGATAAAAACAATAGCTGAGAAAAGGAAAACACTCCCTCGTCATGAGGAAGTTGTTCTCCATCAAATCTACCTTAGCTCTCATATTCTCATACTTTCCATTTGACAAGGGCTTTGTCAAAATCTCTGCAAACTGCTTATCTGAGGTTATATATTGAAAAACTACTGCTGCCTTCTGCACTGTCTTTGAGGAAATGATAACAAATATCTATATTTTAGTATGCCCCTTTTTAAAGTGTTTGGAAACATATGATTGTTTTTTCTTTGGAAATAGGGAAACAAAAAATATTTAAAATAACGAACTGAATGATGAGCCAAACCCTAGATAATTTATGGTATGAAAAGGAGATGAGAACCCTAAGCAAATTTCATGTATTTTTTAATAATAGAGAATGCTAACTATGAACTTAAACCCTATGGTGATTTTAAAGAAAAAAATTAGTAATAACAGATAAATGTTTTGCAATATGTTGTTCAGAACTTAATTGTCTGATCCTGCAGCAGTCAACAACAACTATTAATAGTTAATTTTTAAATCAGATTCAAGTGATCAGTATAAAGGTGCTACCAAAATATCTTTTAGATCGCCAAGCAATTATGCCTTAAATTTAGATCTAACGGCTAAAAGGGGGGAGTACATAAGCATATTTTAGAAATTTAATGCAGCGTTCATGTGATAATAACATAAAATCAGACCTAAAATTATACCTTCACAGATTGCAAACAGCCAGCATGACAATATGAAATGCATGTAGATTAAATGCTGGGAATAATCACTGAATCAGACCACAGTATAATAAAGAGGTCCAAAATGAGCTGACTGGAAAGAAAGATCAGACTTATCACAGTTAGCCCAGCATATGGTATTATAAATTGCCACCTAAGTTGTCAAAAACCTCTGGAAAATAATCATGTCAACAAGTTGGCACAATAGTCTATACCTAAACTACTTTGCCCAATCTGCCATTGCTAGCATATAAAGAAATTGTTCCAGTATTGAAATTCACTATGCAGTCCCATACGATTTTCATCTTCTAGACCATGCCAACAAGGGGTTTTGTCCTTGAGAGCTTGAATTCGAAAATTTGTTAAAAAATGATAGCATAATGGATGCCAAAGGAGGCATTGGCTTTTGCCTTAATAGGTGTTATTATTTGAGCCCTCAGATTAACTTTTCCTCGAAAAATAAAAATAGTTAAAAATGACTTTAATTATGCTACCCTGGTCCCCGAGTATTGGGGATGGGGACTGGGACAATAGGGACAGAGGGTTGAATTTCGGGGTCCTCAATTTTTCAGGCCATTTTTGGGGATGACAAGGGATGGCAAAGATTATGACTACATAAAAAAATAGGAAATTTTTTAAATATATAGTGGGATGCGATTCAGTAGTATTCATCCAAATGCAACCATTTGGCTTAAGCCGTTTGTTCGTTTGAAACATAGTTCCTCAAATAACCTTTGATCCATTTGTTCACAATTTCTATTTGTCTGTCAGTTTGTGAGTGATAGCTCATGTTTGGTGTAAGTTCTGTACCCTATTATTTGAATAATTCCTGCAAAAAAATACTAAGAAATTTACTATCCTTGGCACTCACAAAATTTTTAAGCAATCCATGTGATCTAAATACTTATTTGAAAAATAGTTTAGCCACTTGAGGAGCTCTAATCTCTAAAGAAAAAGCAAAGAAATGCACATTTGGTTATTTTATCTAAAACGACCTAAGCTACCTTTTTAGGTGTGGGTACTAGAACTCGATACGATGTATGACAATTTCTTTTCCTTGGGTATGGTAATGAAATATATGTGTGTTAAAAATTATACATTATAAGAATAGTGATACCCATAATTGCCAATGAATAGAATATTTAAATACCTCATATTCATAAGTTGCAAAAATGTCATTGCACAATGAAAATTCAAAATTAGAATCAATTTTTTGTAGTCTTCATATTCTTATCTATCAAAAGCATCAAGGTCAACATTTGTTTCAATTTCATTTGAACCACAATCAATTAGAGTGCCACTCTCCCTAGAAGTATCATGTGCAGAAGCTGTCTCATCTATGGAGACTTTTGCCCACATCCTTTTGCATGTGACACAACTAGTTGTAATTTTTTTTCCACCAAGCACATTTAAGGCCTTTGAAACCACACAAACCTATATGCCGCATGCCATTTTTACAATTTTTATATTGGTGAAATTATATACAGACTTTTTTTTGTTTATAAAAATGTTTTAAAAGAATAATTTGTTTTCTATTTTTTTTGGGTAGCCAAGGACTAGGACTAGAACTGTGCCCATATGGATAAGGTGGGGCGGGGGTGGGGGAATGGGGTGTGTTAGAGGAACTCAATAACAAAGAAAACAACATAAATAAAGTCTTTACCTTGTAACTTAGAAAATCCATTATGAAATCCATGGGGATGCTTTCCCACTTTCGATTTGGGATAGGCAAGGGTTGCAACAAAGTTTCCAAGTAATGCATTCTCTTATATGCTTTACGATGTCCTCTTTAAGTCCTTTCCTTGAAAATATTCTTGATTTGCTGATACATCTTGTAGAAGCTTGCATGCCTAGTAAGAGGAGTCTCATGGAAGGCTCTTAGAATCTCATCCTTTATTTTGGACTCGGGGGTTAGATAGATTCTTTCCTTGTAGAGAATGAGACCACCTTTTATAGTGTATTTTTCATTTGTCACCAATCGATCGATGAAGTTAGTAGCAAAAGTATTCTTAACATACTTAGACATAATATTAGTTTTCCTATCAACAAAAATAATGAAAATAGAACATAAAGTAAGCTTCCTAGAAAGTGTATCAGCAACAACATTATTATCTTTAACTCATTCTATATTGAAACCATAAGCTTGAAGTTTATTTACCCATTTTTGTTGCCTAATATTCAAATCTCTTTGGTTAAGAAAGTACCTCAAGTTGTTATTGATTTTGGCCACAAACCTATCACACACGAGATGTTGTCAGAATTTGGCCAAGGCATGCATGATTGCTAACATCTCTTTATTTTAGATTGAGAATACCCTTTCGATTGCGTTTAGCTTTTGTCTCTCAAAAACTATAAGATCCTTGTTTTGTATCAAGATCACTTCAATTCCTTCACTTGAAGGATCACATTCTAAAACAAAAGGTAGTGAGAAATTTGGAATCCAAAATGGGGCATGAACTCATTACCTCTTTGAGCTTATCAAAAACTTCTTGTGTTGTATCTAACCAAGAGAAAAATCCTTTCTTTGTCAAATTTGTCAATGCTACCACTAACTTAGAGAAATCCTTAACAATCATTCTATGATACCTACAAAGGCCAAAGAAGCCTCTTAATTGCATGTCTTTGGTGGGGTCCAATCTAGAATAGCTTGAATTTTTTGTTGATATACTTGGACACCCTTAGCACTAATTGTGTCTCAAGTTTAACATTTTTGTCATTCCAAACTCACATTTGGAAGCCTTGGGGAAGAATATTGCTTCTCTAAAATGCAAAGTACCTCATCAATATGTCTTAAACGATCTTGCCAAGTTTTGTTATAAACAAAAATATCATAAAAACATACTAGCACAAACTTTCTTAATTGCCTAATGACACCTATTCATGCAAGATTGAAGGATGGTTGATGTGTTTGTCAAACCAAAGGGCATGACCAAAAACTAAGAATGTCCATAGTGACATTAAAAGCCGCTAACATCTTCTTCTCTTGCCTTAATTTGGTGATACTCTAAATGAATATCAATTTTAGAGAAACAGACCACCCCATGGAGTTCATCTATCAATTTGTCAATCCTAGGGATGGGATACTTTTTTTTTAATCATCTTCTTATTGAGGTCTGTATAGTCAATGCACATCTATTCTTCATTAAAACCACCAATGAAATGTTGACTTGGTGTTCAACACCTCCTTGGGGACTTGTGACATGGCTTAACCACCTCCCATGGTTTGGTTTAAATTTGGCGTTTGTATCAGGCGTTGATAGTTCGAGCTTTTGGCGCAACGACAAGCGATTCCAACATTTGGTATCAGAGCGGACTACCTACGACAATAGAGCTCAAAAGCTTGGAGGTTGATCTTGATAGCACACATGAGTGCTCTTGAAGGTCTTGCTACAAACAGAGCACCCTTGTTCGATGGCTCCAACTACACATTGTGCGAATGAAAACTTGTCTTATGTCCCTTGGTTTTGATGTTTGGATTTACAATTCCTTCAAATCCTTCAATAGATGTTGATGGAAAGAGGGCTTTTGAAAGCAATGCAAAAGCCATGAATGCTATTCTATGTGGCTTATCATAGATAAAATTTGTGAAGGTCATGCATTGTGATATAGCACATGGCATTTGGGAGAAACTCCAAAATGCATATGAAGGAGATGAAAAAGTTAAAAAGGCCAAACTTTAGACTCATATAATGCAGTTTGAAAGTCTTAGAATGCGAGAAGAAGAGAATGCTACAGCTTATTTCTTGAGAGTTGATGAAGTTGTAAACTCTCTTAAGGGTTTAGGTGAAAAGGTTGATGACAATCTTGTTATTCAGAAAATGTTAATGTCTCTACCCTTGAGATTTGATGCCAAAATTTCAGCAATTGAAGAGATTCTAAGGAGGAAACTTGTTTATCAGATACTAGTGAAGAAGAATCTTTAAATGATGAGGTTCTATTCATAGCCCTAGAAGAAACAATAACTGAAAATCAAGAAGAAGAAGACTACTTTAATGAAGACGAGGAAAAAGTTGATCTTGAACAAGAGTTGGTAAGTGCTTTAAATGAAATAAAAAAACTGAGGAAGAAAAATCAGAATTTGAAACTGCTCTTACAAGAAGGAAATGGAGAAAAGAACAAGGTATTCCAAGTTGTAGAAAATGCAGAGAAGTTAATAATTGATTTGAAGATTCAGATTGATAAAGGAAAGAAAAGAGAAGAAGAAATCAGAAGTCAGCTCAAGCTTAAGGAAGAAAACTGTAAGAGACTTGAAGTTGAAATTGTTTCACTTAGAAAGTTAGATAAATCTTCTACATTGCTGAATCATGAGAAGATAAATCATAAAAGTTCTATGTCATTGGATGACATCTTAGGCTCACAAAAACAGTCTACTGATAAAGGTAGAGTTGTCCTTGAATAAGGTAAATGTTCTAAATCTACAAAGGAAGAACAACAAACATTCAATGGTGATAGCTGTTGATGTGTAGCTAGGTCGGATCCTTCTAGGGCTGACCTAGCACACCTAATGGCTAATTGGCCTGTCGGCCTTAGCCATGTTGATAATTCACTTTGTCATATTTACCCTTGTTTGGGTCGGCCCTATTTGGGCGATTTATGTAACTTGTAATTATGTAATAGGTCAAGACCTATATATGTGTAACTTGTAAATCATTTATGTAATTTATGATTCTTGGCGCCAAAAGATGCAAGGGCGACTAGAGTTTTTTTGGAAGGCATTGTCATCTATATATACAAGGTGAATTGGGATCAAATCAATTACAATCATCAACGAATTATCTCTGTCATTCATAGTCAGTGATTTGCATCCTAATCAACAAACTTCAGCAAGCGAACTGTGTCTTCAGTCAGGGGAATAATATCTAAGGCTGAGCGAACTTCTTCATTGGTCGAGCGAACTTCTTCATTGGTCGAGCGAACTTAATCCTTGGTTGACCAAACCTCACTCAAGGCTCACGAACTTGTCTTCTAGGCTGCCGAATCTATTGACAGTGACTGTATAGAGAAGCAAGGTGTTCAAGGTCAAACCCTTCAGTATATTGTGCAAGATAAGTTGCCTTAGCATCTACCCTAATCAGGGATATTGTAAAATCTGCTACTATGATTGATCTAATCTAATATGAGATATTCATTGCTGGGTTTTTTACCTCCAAGAGGGAGGTTTTCCTAGGGTACCCCTGTGTTCTATGTGTTCTTGTTTTATTTTCTGTTTGCTGCTTTCAGTCTGATCTATATTTAATCAACAATAGCTCAAAGGACTCTATCAAAAATCAGAAATAATGCTTGCAAATGGCCTCCTATCTCAAGACAAGCACATATTACTGGGTTTAACAATTCTTTCTTTAATGGTTATTGTTATACTTGCAATTATTTTGGACACAGGGCAATCAATTGTAGAGTGTTTGCAAGAAGTAATTTCAGACTTATGAATAAAAACTCTTTTGCTCCTTTGATGAGTTACAATGTTATATGTTATATGTGTAATAACTTTGGTCATATTGCAAGAGTTTGTAAGGGTGGTATGGCAGATTTCTTTAAGAAGGTTGATACAAAGGACAAAACAAAGGAGAGTACCAAAGTTTGGATGAAAAAAGAGAAACAAGTCCTAGAAGAATCTTTGATTGTGCAAACAACCCTTCTTGCACAAAATGAAAAAGATATATGGTATGTTGACAATGGCTGTTCAAGGCATATGACTGGAGATAAAAGTAAGTTTTTGATTCTCAAGAAGACAAATGTAGGCAATGTGAGATTTGATAGTAACTCATTAGCAAAAGTAGCAGGTAAAAACACTCTTGTTTTGAATGATGGTGTGACAAAAGTTGAAAATGTTTTATATGTAGAAGGCCTGAAACACAATTTGTTCAGTGTAAGTTAGTTATGTGATCAAGGACATAGTTTGGTTTTTAGTATTGATTGTTGTGAAATCATTAAAAATGGTAAATATATTGCTGATGCAAGTAGGGCAACTAGCAATTTGTACATTCTTGATGATATTAAGAGTGAGAAATGTTGTTTAAGTCAGCTGGATGAAACATAGCTGTGGCACAGAAGGTTGGGTTACATGAACTTTGATAGTCTTATTCAGATCAACGAAAAGGAAGCTGTTTGAGATATGCCATAGCTTACCAAACCTTTAGACACCATGTGTAAGGAGTGTCAACTTGGCAAACAAACAAGGAAGAGCTTCAAGTCAAAGGAATATTCAAGCACAAAACCTCTTGAGCTGATACACACTGATTTATGTGGTCTTACAAGAGCCACTAGCTTGCAAGGTGAGAAGTGTTTTATGCTCTTAATTGATGATTATTTACGCATGTCTTGGGTTACTTTTTTAAAGGAGAAATCAGAGGCACTTGAGAAGTTTAACTCCTTTAAAGCCTTAGTTGAAAATGAGAAAGGTCTGAAAATCAAATGTTTGCATGTAGACAATGGAGGAGAGTTTACCTCCAATGACTTCATAAATTTTTGTGAAAAACATGGAATAAAGAGATAGTATTCAGCTGCTAGGACACCTCAACAAAATGGTGTTGTGGAGAGGAATAATAGATCAGTCCAAGAAATGGCTCATAGCATGATGAATGAGTTTAAGATGAAAGAGTCTTTTTGGAGAGAGGTAGTCTACACTGCTATTTGTATTCATAATAGAGGGCTGATTAGAGCAAAACATAACAAAACACCATATGAATTGTGGAATGGTAAAGCAACCTCAGTTAAGTATTTTAAAGTTTTTGGTAGTCCTTGTTGCATTAAGAGGGATGAAGACAATCCTGGTAAATTTGATCTGAGGGTTGATGAAGGATCTTCTTAGGATATTCTTCCAAAAGTAAAGCTTATTAATGTTTTAATAAAAGATTGCACAAGATTGTTGAAAGTGATAATGTGAAAGTTTATGAAATTTCTAACACTTGTGATAAGTTGGAAAATTATGATGATAGCTTACAAAGAGATGAAGTTGAAAGTGCCGATCAACATATTTCCTCTAGTATACAAGCTGGGACAGCAAATGGTAATTCTGAAAATACATAAGAAAATGTTCAACATGAGGCAGCTAATACACATGCTGATAATGAGGCAGCAGACATTTAGTTTGGGACAGCAGATGTATTAACTAGAAACACATCTACACTTGATCAAAATAAGACCTCAATTAGAACTTCTTTAAAGACTTCTTCCAAGTTTGTTTAGAAGAATCATCCTATCAATCAAATTTTACAAGAGGACAGACCTAGAGCCACAAGAAGAAGCATAAATTACCATGAGGATGAAGATATCTCTTTGCTGTCCATGATTGAGCCTAAGAGTTTTGAGGAGGTAGCTGGAGACAAACATTGGGTGGCAGCAATGAAAAAGGGGCTTGATCAAATTCAGAAGAATGAGACTCGAGTACTTGTCCCGAGGCCCAAATACAAGAATGTAATAGGTACCAAGTGGATCTACAGAAACAAGTTGAATGAAGATGGTCAACTGGTGAGAAACAAGGCAAGGCTTGTGTGCAAAGGTTATGCGCAAGTAGAAGATATTGACTTTGATGAAACTTTTGCTCCCATTGCACGTTTAGAAGCAATTAAAATGTTCCTAGCCTTTGTTTCATTTAGAAGTTTTAAAGTTTTTCAAATGGATGTTAAGTTTGCTTTTCTAAATGGTAGTTTGAATGAGGAAGTTTATGTAGAGCAGCCAGATGGGTTTGTGTTATCAAAAAATCAGAACTATGTTTGCAAGTTGAAAAAGGCTCTTTATGGCCTTAAACAAGCCCCACATGCTTGGTATGACAGACTTGATAGTTACCTACAACAGCAAGGATTTAGAAGAGGAATGGCGGACAATATATGTCAAAGAAGGAGGTAATTACATGCTGATTTGTGTAGTAGTGTATGTTGATGACTTAATTTTTGGTAGTGATTATGAGGACATGTGCAAAGTGTTTGCTACCAATACGAAAAAAGAGTTTGAAAGGTCCATGTTGGGTGAGTTATCTTTCTTCCTTGGCTTACAAATTCATCAATTTGAGAGAGGAATTTCTATTTCTCAAGCCAAGTATATTAGAGAAATGCTTAAAAGGTTTAAGATGGAAGATTGTAATCCAATAAGCACTCCTATGGTGACAAGTTGTAAACTTAGTAAAAATGATGAGCCTTCGGATGCTAATCTAACACTTTACAGGTTATGATAGAAAGTTTATTGTATGTTACGATTACTAGACTTGACATTATGCAAGTTGTTGGTTGTGTTGCTAGATTTCAGGTTACTCCTAAGGACACTCATGTTCATGCAGTTAAGAGGATCTTCACGTATCTTAAGGGTACTATGGATTATGGGCTTTAGTATCTTAAATGCAAGGACTTTACACTCACAACTTATACTAATGTAGATTGGGGTGGTTTAGTTGATGATAGGAAAAGCACGAGTGGAGGTGCATTCTTCGTAGGTGGCTGTCTTGTTTCATGGCAAAGTAAAAAACAGGCTTCTACTTCTTTATCTATAGCTGAAATGGAATATATTGCAGCAGAGTCATGTTGTACACAAGTTCTTTGGATGAATCAGACATTGAGGGATATTAAGGTAGAATTCAATCATCCTATTTTTATATTTTGTGATAACACGAGTGCCATTAATATTTCCAAAAATCCTGTTATGTATTCTATGACTAAACATATCCCTATTAAGTACCATTTTTTGAGAGAACAAGTTAGTAATTAGGAGGTTCGGCTGGAATATGTTCCAATTAAAGAGCAAATTACTAATTTGTTTACTAAACCTTTGCCAACAAATGCTTTTGAACGTTTGAGATAGAAGTTGGGAGTGATTTCACTCCACCATTGAAGTGTTGTTCTATCCCAAGGGGAGTGCATATTGTCACATTTTATGCTCCAATTCTGTTTTGCAGATTGAAATCAGTGATTGATGTCAAAGGGGGAGTAGTTACTCAGGGTGAGCAACATTGTTTTGGTTTTAGGCTTGTTGCAAATGGAGTTGCCATCAATGACAAAGGGGGAATTTGTTGCAGAATATGTCATTGATGTCAAGGTTGGTTGTCATAGTTCAGAAAATAGGATTTGGAATGAAGAATGAATTGAGCTGTTTTAGCTACCTGGTAACTTACTTGAGTTGCTTGAGCTACTTGTCTACTTGTTTGGTTGAGCTGCTTGAGCTTCATGCTTGGTTACTGGAATTGCTTGGTTGCTTGCTTGAGTTGCTTAGTTGCGTGCTTTAGCTACTTGTCTGTCTACTTGAGCTAGTTGGGTGTTTGTCTAAGCTACTTGCCTGTCTACTATCCATGTCAAGTCAGTTATTATGCCATGTCACCTACCATGTTACCGTTTGAATACTTCAAAAGCACGTTTAATACTTCAAAAGCACATTTTAATTATGCCATGTCACCTACTATGTCACCAGTTAAATACTTCAAAAGCATGTTTTAATTAAACAAGTGAAATCGTATTATTCCTTTTGGTGCAGTAGTGCTTGTGATTGACGACTAATTCAACATGTATTCAAAGCTATACTCCATACTTTTAAATGATTTTTGAATTTAAAGGTTTGGCAGATTTGATTAAAAAAATCATTCATTCATGCTATATTTGGGACGTCGATCTTGAGTGGGACGAAACAATTAATTTTTGAGTGCCTTAAAAAGGAGTTATTGCCGTTTTTGTTTTATCGTGTTTTTTTTTTGTTAAAATGGGGTACCAAAGATGTAAAGCTCGTGGATTGTATTTATTGTTGTCATTTCACAAAGAAGTCGTGAAAAACATTTTGGGCAAATGGTGGAATTTTCTTTTAAGCCGTGTATACTATTTTAAAAATATGAGGTCCACTCATCATTTAATTACTGTCAGTATTGTTTGTAGTGGTCGTGGAGCCGTTTTTGAAGTGGAGCCAAATCTTGAATGCTATTGTGGAGTAGCATATTCATATGCCTCAACTATATTAGTGGATTTGATGCTCAATAAATGTTGTTGATGTTGTTTCAAATAATAGGTCTAATGATGAAAAACATAAAGTCGTGGGGGCACTCTTTGAAATAATAGTATGCAACTTTTCGAGCAGTCATCGTAGAGACTAAATTTGGTGTGAAGTTCAAATTGAAGTTTTTAAAAAAGGAATCGTTTTTTGGTGTGGGGTGTAATATTTTTAAGGAAAGATATCAAGGCCTTTTGATGATATGAGACAGTTGAGGACAAAGTGTGTGTGTTGCAAATCGATGAATTTATGTACAGACAACTTTTTTGCAGCATGACCGAACAAATGATTTGTTGCAATTTTGAATAAGGTTGTGAAAAAGAACATGTGATATGGAGTCAAGCATATAAGTTATAAAGTCAAGCTTATTAGGAGTCAATAACCATTTTCAGAAGGGTTTGTAATATTTTTGTATGTTTTTTTAGCACATTTGAGTTGGTGCTATAGCCGATCAGAGTTGGTGCTTTGAGGAGAGTTGGTGCTCTTTATGTAATTTGGGTTGGTGCCCATTTTGTTAATAAATCCTTTGGTGTGCTGTGGTTTTTTACCTGAATGTGTTTTCCACGAGAAATTTTGGTGTCCTCGTCTTTATATTTGTTCTCATTTCTTTATCTCAGTTTGATGTGGTTTTATGAGTTTAAAAATTAAGAATACCGATTCACTCCCCCTCCCACTATTCTTTGTGTGCTCTTCAATTGGTATCGGAGCCTTGGGTCATGGGTTCAAGTCTCCCTTCAGTGGGTGCTGAAGGCTTAGTTGGTGCTGAGGGGGAGATTGTTGACTTGGTGGTCAACACCTCCTTGGGGACTTGTGAAATGGCTTAACTGCCTCTTGTGGCATTTGTATCGGGCATTGACAATTCGAGCTTTTGGCACAACAACGAATGATTCCAACATGAAACAAATGGGCTAGAGCCTGGCCTAATGTGTCCCATGTCTAAAAGCTCTTTGATTGCCTCTTCTATCTCTTCCTTGTGTCTTCGTGGAGGGAAAAAGGGCATAGTAATGTCTTGAACTCTATCTCAAGCTCTATTATATGCTGAAATCCTCTATTTCAACCCGTAAGAGATATCACTGAAAAATGCACTATGGTTATTCAAAATAGACCGAACATCAACATGATAAGATTTTTCACCTAGAGGAGATTATGTTTGTTATCAAGCATCATGCCACCCTTGCAACTTGTCCTTGTCGAAGTGGTCTTTCCCATAGATCGCATACTTGTACTTAGAGAGTACTCGACAAGCCCAAATTTTTTGACTGCAAAAACTCGATGAATACTTGGCAACTTAAAAAGTACTAATTTTTTTGATAAAAACACTTTCTTTTTGGCAAAATTTCATTACAAAATGTATCAAATGAGTCTAAAAACCATGAAGAAGTGTTTTCTATTGAATTTGATTGTTCAATACATATGCACAAATATAATTTTAGACATTTATATATTTTTAACTTAGTTTTAACTTTATAAGATTATATGTATGCAAAATTGTCTTATTTATATAAAACATAGAAGCAATAGTCTGCAAAAAATCGTGATTATACCCGATTAATCTTGATCCTGGAGCCAGCCGAATTATTCCTCAAAAAATCCCGATTCATGAAAAAATCCTTGACCAATCGTTGATCCAAATTTCAATGATTTTTTGCATTTAAATCACATTAAAATCATGTTAAACCCCCCCAAAAATGGCAAAAAAAGTGAAAAAAATCACTGTAAAAACTTGCAAAACCCTAGAAAAACTCGTGAAATTACTAAATTGCTTAGAAATAGGGTTGAATTTGAGATGAAATCAGAGTCAATGTGGAATCAACATTGAAAAAGTTTGTTATTTTGTCCATTTTTCGGGGGGTTCATCATTCCCCACACTTCACTTGTTCAAACCCACGAGCTCAAAGACCCAACAAAGGCAAAAAGCCTGCGAGCTCAATGGCCCAGTAGGGGTTTGAACCTTGGTGTCTACCTCACCAATGAAGTGTTTCTACCTCAACACTAAACGTTTGAAGACATATAATATATATAGATATAGATATAGATATATGATATTTACTTTATAATTGAAATAGTTAATTTTTTGCTCAAACAAAGACATACAATTCATCATGTGAGCGATATATTCAAAGTGCTCCACGAAATAAATCTGAATTACAACAAACAAGCTTACATAGTTGTAATAAAAGAGCGTCCAACACACAATCATTAAAATTTGTGTCTACCTAAAATAGTAGTTGCAAGCTAGGTATTGCCAAAACTAGTGGCTTGCTAATGTTTTACTTTAGCTATACAAATGCCTTTTGTTGACTTCTACCCCATATAAAGAACTTACCAATTGTCATGAGGGAATATAAAGCATTGCAACTGTGGATTATGATTTGATAAGCTTTCTCAAATATTGAATTACCCCTAGAAAACTCCTTGCCTCAATCACAATGAAAGTCTTGGATCACTCCAAAATGGCTTCCACTTTTACTAAATTCCTAACAATAGCTGTATCTCTGTCTGATAAAATTTGATCTCAACTACTTAATAGACTTAGCTAATCACAACTATTTGGTGTATTTGGTGACTGCCCTTTTAAAAAGTTAAATGAATATTTGCCTATGTAATCAGCAATATGAATATAAAGTCTGATGAAGCAATAATTGTTTGGGGAATTAATCGGCAAAACAAAGTATAATTTTTTTTCAAAAAATTGGGAAAAAATCGGATTTTCAAAAAAACGTAAAAAATTGCAGAAAAGCAATCAAAAACTACTTTTTTGGATATTTTAGGGCATTTCCATAACATAGAGACATTGTAGGGAAATAAAATAGACACTTGAACACATGAATTGCAGGAAATAGATTTTTGTTGTTTATATTCATATCATTGATTACGTTGCACAAAATCTACTACACCATAAATAATATCTAGATGGTGATAGATAATGTCCACTACAATATAGTTTGTGACTTTGAACAAAGTCAACCTGTAAACTAAGTACAAAATTCCAAAATATGAAATGTGGGCAATGACATGCTAGAAGGCAGGAGGCCCTGATGATGAAGCTCCCGGGTAAAAGCCTGTCCTAATTCGTTCAACCCATTTAGGATCAAAGTTGGCTTGCCTCATGAGATCAAAATCTTCAGTCTCAAGCAGACGATCAACAACAACAACAACATCATCATCATCACCATCATCATCATCATCAGCAACAATCAACTACAATCAACTCACACTCTAGATATATCTCATCGAGGTCAATTGGCAAGCCTTCCTCAATAGTTCCTAATTTTGCCCATGTAGAAATTAGTGTTTTCCTTACAAGTGAAATACACAATGAATAGTGAATGCAATTTCAAAAATTGCAACTATATATTAATATTCTCACCTTGAGCTTTCCTTATCTTCAAGCGGAGGTTGTGGTGAACAAATACCAAGTCATTCATCTGTTGTTGTGATAGGCGGTTGCGTTTCTTGGAATGTATGTGTTCAAAAACACGCCAATTACGCTCACAAGTTGATGAGCTGCATGGTTGGCTCAAAATGCGCATTGCCATCCACCTTAAATTTGATATTTCGTCTCCAAAAGAAGCCCACCATGCAGCTAAAAAACACATTATATGGAGATGATATTGTAAGACTAAGAATATCTTATAATCTTAACAAACTTAATGAGCATGTTGGCAAAATAAATAGATTGTCAAAAGTTTATAGAGTCTACTTGGTTGAATGGTCTTTCTGCTTTGTATAGCAGCCCTATAAGAGAGAAAACCCTTAGCATGCTTGTACATTTCCAACTCTATCGTAGCCGCATCAAATTTTTCCAAGTCTTGAAGAAGCCTTGTTTGATCTCAGCATCAATTTCTATGAATGAAGTCTTATAGATTAACAAAGGATCGATTAAGTATCCCGCAGCATGGAGAGGCGTGTGCATCTGTCCATCCCATCTCCTATCAATTATGTCCCACAACGGCATATACCTATCCCTGTTATTTTCCAGCTTACTCCTTATCACCTCCTTGGCCCTATCCTTGGCCTCATACACATATCCCATGGGGTTTTTTTCCCCATCCACTAGTCTCAAGACTTTTACTAAAGGCTCTGAAAATTCTACAATTTGTTCAATCGATTCCCAAAAGGTGGTAGAGTATATGTACTCTGCCACTGCTATGCCATTTGCTTGAGTTGTGAATCCAGACTCCATCCACTTAGCTGAAACAAACATTCGCCTCAAATTACCTTTTTGTTCACATAATTTCTGTAATGCAAGGAAATATGTTGCAAATCTTGTCACCCTTGGTCGAACTAGCTCCTTGCCTCCTGTGAAAGAGCGCATTAGAGCCAAAATCCTCGTGTGATTATAAACAAATTTGGTAACTTTGTGAGCCTTCTGAAATGCATCCTTAACCCATTCAATTTTTCCAATGTCCTCTAGGGTTAGATCAAGGCAATGTGCTGCACATGGCGTAAAAAACATAGAAGGGTATTAATCTGTTAGAAGTCTCCCTGCAACAACACAAGCAACAACATTGTCTGTGATAGATTGAACCACATTTTGTGGCCCTACATTCCTAACTGCCACGTCATACATCTCAAACAATGCATTTGTGGATTTCATTATATTAGATGCATCCACAAATTTCAAAAAAACAGTGCCAATCTCGCAAGAGACAAGGAAGTTATTGAGAGTTTGATTCATTCTATCTGTCCAACCATCTAACATGATGCTACAACCAATAATAGCCCACTGTAACCGATGCTCTTTAATAACATCTTGAGCATCCTCTACTGCATCTTTCAACATACCAACCCTCAATGACTCATAAGATGGGGTTTGAAACTCACGTCCTACAGCTGCAATAGCATCTACCATGGGTTGCCAATATGGATTTCTGGAAGCATGGAATGCCATGTGAGAGGAGTACCAAAAATTACCAATTGCCTTGTTTGTTTGTTCAGTGACAGTTTTCCTCCATCCTGTACTCTCCAAAGTGGTTTGTGATCTTGGTGTAGTACGAGGTTGGAAGAAAGCATTAATGTTTCCTCCACCCGTGTTTAGTCCACGTGCTATAGAATTATGCGTCGACCCAGATTCCCTGAAACCCCCATCTTCACCATCCTCACCCAAATGGTTCATCCTAGGATTTGTAGAACTAGAACCTAGTTCAACTCCAATTCTTGCCTTTTTGGCCTTATTCTTAGCAATCCCTTCAAGAGATTGCTTTGCTTGATACGAGATATCTGCAAGGCAATTTTTGCTTATCTCGGTGTTTTTTCCTCGTTCTTTTGACAAATGCCATTTGAAACGATAAATTCCACCACTGATCTTATCTTGAC
The DNA here is from genome assembly GCF_030272615.1 of Cryptomeria japonica. Taxonomy (NCBI): domain Eukaryota; kingdom Viridiplantae; phylum Streptophyta; class Pinopsida; order Cupressales; family Cupressaceae; genus Cryptomeria; species Cryptomeria japonica. The sequence continues at coordinate 387,738,327 of NC_081407.1, forward strand.
ACCAATTGCACTTGACCTTCATGCTACCAAGAATTGCTGTGCAATGTGTCCATCCAAAGTCTTTTTGACATGGCATTGTGATAAGAATCAATTCTGCAAAAGCATTACGCTCAGTTTTTAAATTTTGAGGGATCTAGGGTTGGGTTTGTGTATATTAATGCTGGACATTCATCATGAAAACTGGACATTTATATTAAAATTTTCATTTTTTTGTATATTAAATGTTAATAACTTCAGAGAAAATGACATTATGAATCTATGATAGACTGTATATGTTAAATGAAAATGTCATTTTCATATATTAAAAGCTAAGAATATTTAACAAAAAAATGAATTTAATAGTACTGTAAATGAAAATGTAAATTCTGATTACAGTTAATTACTGTTAAATACAAATTTTACTAATAATTAACACAATCATATTACATATTTAACAGTAAATAGAAATTAGTAAATATTTAACTGTTTAATTAAAAAAATTCTAAAATTAGTAATAATTACAGTAAATTATTACTAATTTGATGAAAAAAGTTCTAAAATTACTTTTAAATACGTAACAGTAAATTCTGTAGTAAAGAAAATTAGTAATATTTAATACAGAATAAGTGTATTTAGTATTACCAATAATATTAACAGTAAGACAAAATATTTAATGAAAAAATATTTAATATTACTGTTAATATTACTGTATTACCAGTAATATTAACAGTAATACTGTACTACTGTATTAAAATATTAACAGTAATACTAATTATTAACAGTAGTACTAAATATTAACAGTAATTTAAATATTAACAGTAAATTTATATTAACAGTAATTTACTGTATTACCGTTAATTTTTACTGTATTACTGAAAATTGCTGAAAAAAATATTACTGTATTACTGTGAATATAATTTTCAGTAATACAATAAATATTAATAGTAATACAGTAAATTACTGTTAATATAAGCATAAAATTCGCAAACAAAAAATTCACAGTAGTACGAGGTTTATAATAACATGAAATTCACAAACATGAACTCGCAGACAATTTTTTTTTGATTCGATGAAAAAAATGATATTAAAACCTGCAAAGAAATGGAGTAGCCATAAATACCTCGAATTGCAGTAGCTCACTCCAAGAAAGACGAGAAGGAAAGAATGCAAATCAGCTCGCAGTCGCACAACTGTCGTGAAATTCGACTCTCTTCTTAGTTGCCCTAATCTCTGCTCGCAGTCACCCTAATTTCAGGGTACAAAATGATAGAAAATTTTGCTTTATATCTGCACGACGTGGTAGGGTTTGCATATCGCGCGAGATTTCTCGATAATTTCACGACAGCGTGAAATTATCGAGAAATCTCGCGCGATATGCAAACCCTACCACGTCGTGCAGATATAAAGCAAAATTTTCTATCATTTTGTACCCTTTTTTGGCGACATTAGGGTTTTTCGTCGGCAAACGATTTTATGCCAATTAATTGTGCAATTACTCTACAATTTAATTGGATACAAATCGTTGAAAATCGTTGAAAATAGTCAACGATTAATACCCGCAATTTTCGGGAATTGATCACCAGTTTTGCCGATCCCCGATTAATAGGGTATAATCGCGTTTTTTGGCGATTGCTGCTTCTTTGATATAAACAACAAATATCTATTTTCTACAATCATGGGTTAAACTCTATTTTATTTACTCTATATTTCTATGCTATGGAAATGCCTTAAAGTTTTAAAAAAAGTAGTTTGTGTCTATTTTTCTACAATTTTTTAAAATCCAATTTTTTACCCACTTTTTCAAAAAATCTTGTACTTTTGGTTTGCCGATTTTTTCCCCAAATGTTTTTGTTGCTATGATATAAAGCATTGCAATTGTGGAATATGATTTGATAAGCTTTCTAAAATATTGAATTAATCCTACAAAACTCCTTGCCTCAATCACAATGAAATTCTTGGATCACTTCAAAATGGCTTCCACTTTTACTATTTGTCTGTCAGTTACTTCATAGACTTAGCTAATATTTGATCTCAGACTTAGACAACTATTTGGTGTATTTGGTGACTGCCCTCTTAAAAAGTTAACTGAATGTTTGCCTATGTAATCAGCAATATGAAAATAAACAACAAAAAAATATTTTCTACAATTCATGGGTTAAACATTATTTCATTTGTGTCATGTCCCCTCACTAGTGTTGCCTAATCTCAGTGAATAAACTCGTTAAGTGTTGTTGCCTCCCACACTTAGTCGATTTTCGAATAAGGAGGGGTTGTTTTCAATAAGAAATGGTGGGTCCAGTTTCACTTAAGTGAGTTCCTATATTTCAGTCATGAGTTGGGGCCATCAGCAATCTGCCTTAAGATGATTTTAATAAACATCCTATGCCATCTTTTATATATGCGCTCCAAGTATTAATTCCTTGGGTTATTGCCTAAACTTTAGGACTTAGGGTTATGCGCTTGTTTTAGGGCTGGGTGTTATAAGATGGATTTGGAGAAAGAGGAAGGAGGTTTTTTTGATGATATTTTCTTGTTTATTGCTGCCGCTGCTAGAGCCTCTGTTAAGGATGAAAACCCTGACTGGGCTGAACCTTGGATGCCCATCCATGGTGGTTACTATCACTGTTCTATGATCTCAGACATTCCGGCCAGAAGATACAGTCGTGACAATGGACTCCATAATACCTCGTGCTGCCATAGGGGTGTTGCTGTGCATTGCTGATAAGCCGACCAATCACCATTGATAGGAAATTTTATGCTTTGAGCGATTACAACTTTTGAATAATAAGTTGATATTGGTATTTATCCGGATACCTCATAAAAGTCTTTGATATACTATTTATATAATCTATATGATGTCATTGGTATCAAGTAAACTATGAATTTCATTACATTGTTCAGATTTAATTAATGATGAACCCGATCATTGAATTGTTCGAGGGTTTGTGCATGCAATGTTTCAATTCTGAAGTGTTTTTCAATTCGATACCCTAGTTGGGATATTTCAGTGGTATCAGAGCCACAAACCTTGCCAGCTTGTGGGGTTTAGTTTTCTTTTTTGTGCTATTTCGTTGCATGTTCTTGTAACAGGGTTCTATGCACTCCAGAGGGTTAGAATTTCACAAATACAATACAAGGAGTAGGTCTGGACAATGTGAAGAAGCCGAAATTATCTCAGCTGAATTTGAGATGGGTGAAAGAAGAGATGAAAGCCCGCCTAGAGATTTGAATAATCAACTGGATAACTTTTTGACAGTGTTCGCCCATCAGTAGCAGCAAATGATGCAACAGTTCCAGGACAGAATGATCACAGCCATAGGGCAACTGAGAACTGATCATGCTCGATCAAGAAGGTCAAATAGTCATCACAGTAGAGGTGAGGTTGGATAGGGAAATCAAGATAGAACCGCCTCCAATGTGGTAAGGACAGCTGATACAAGGTCTGATCAACCTTTACGTCCTCAACTTTTACCACGTCAAAATAACAGAGAACCCTCTCCTGAAGCAGAGGAAGAAGAGACTCAAGTCACAGTTGATGTCATGGTGGCACGAGATGAATATATGCAGCCAACAGCTGATGTAAGGCAGCTAATGAACTTAAATCAGTACATGAACCAGCATAGGGACAAGGCCAGGAATCGTCAGGAAACACAAGACAAGAGGCCTAGAGGTCCAGTGAGGCAAGCTTTCCAACCATTGGAATATAAAGATGCCTTGAATAAGATAAATATTCCAACTTTTAATGGAACTGGAGAAATATCATTGAGATCATGGGTTCATAAGCTGGATACCTTCCTGGCACTCAAGCCCATGGAAGAGGAAAAGGCAATACAGTTTGCTACCATGCATTTGGAAGGGGTAGCATATGATTGGTGGCATCACAGTCTTGTTTCCTAGGATCATGCCATGATTCAATCATATGAAGAATTTGTTAATAGGCAGATCACCCGCTTTGACAAGAAAGATATAGAAGTTTATTACAGAGAGTTGGCTCAATTGAAGCAAACCGAACAGCTGGAATCATATATCAATGAATTCCAGAAGATTGTAGTAATGGTGCCCAATATGCCTCAGAGAAGGATCACTGTGCTCTTTGTTGGACTTAATGATAGATTGAAAGGCTTAGTGAAAGCTCACAGGCCGAACTCCCTTGATGATGCCATCGGACTAGCTATGGATTTAGAAATTTTAGCACCTTATCAGCCTCACAAAAAAGAATATAGCCCATGGAAAACTGAGAAAAAGGGTCCAAATCAGCAAAGGAATACAAGTTTTAACCAACCAAGAAGTATTCCTTCAAAGGCTGATCAGGAGTCTAGAAATGAGCTTAGGAGAAAGAAGTTATGTTTTTCCTGTAAAGAGCCTTGGGAACCAGGTCACCGCTGCCTTGGTAAAGGCAAACTTCATTTAATTGAAGTTCACTCAGAAGATGAGGATGAGTTAGAGGAAATTGTTGAGGAAGATAACACACAGGGGTTTCAGAATCCACAGATTGAATTGGAAGATACTGCTGTTAGAGAAAATCCTCAGGTAGCTACTCTCTTTGGAATTCCGAGAGGTAGACCTTTCTGGCTGAAAGGAGTCATTAAGGGCAGCGAACAGTTTGTTTGGTAGACAACGGTGCTACTCATAATTTCATTGATGAGAGTCTGGTCAGTAGGCGTGGACTTCAAGCAGAGGAGTTCCTTGGATTTAATGTGATTGTGGCGGATGGTTTTGCCTTGAGTTGAACCCGGGTTATACCTCAGCTTAAGATTCAAATGGGAGATTATACTTTGACAGGAGATTTTTATGTTCTTAGTCTCAGTAATGTGGATGCTATCTTGGGTCTTTAGTGGTTGGAATCTTTAGAGAGGTATGTGCAAGACTTCAAAAAATGCAGCTGGAATTCATGGTAGAGGGCAAGAAAACAATGCTAAAAGCTATGGCGGATGGAGGACCTAGAGTGGTCTCTGCCAAAAGGATGGAGGCTTTTTTCCGTCATAATGATGTTGAGTGGGTAACCCACTGTTTTGTCTCTAAAAATGTTGTTACAGAAAAGGAACCAGCCTATCATGTGGATATACAGTCTATGTTAGACAAACACGGTGCGGTGTTTGGAGATATTACACCAGGATGTCCTCCTGATAGAGGATTTGAGCATGTTATTGAGCTGGAAGAAGGGTCAAAACTAGTAATAACCACTCCTTATAGGCATCCTTATCACTTCAAGGAGGAAATAGAAAAAACAATTAAGGAGCCGTTGAAAATGGGTCATATTAGGCCAAGTTCTAGTCAATTTGCTTCTTCAGTGGTGCTGGTCAAGAAGAAAGATGTCACATTGCGAATGTGTATAGCCTATAGAGCACTAAATAAAAGAACCATTAAGAAGTTAAGAACAGGTATCCTATTCCTAGAATAGATGAGTTGTTGGATGAATTACATGGTTCAGTCTTCTCCAAAATTGATCTATGGTTTGGCTACCATCAGATAAGCGCAAGAGAAGAAGATATACAAAAAACAGCATTCCTTTGTCATTATGGGCACTTCGAGTTCCTTGTCATGCCCTTTGGTTTGACCAATGCTCCTGCAACTTTTCAGTCTTGCATGAACCATGTTTTCCGCGAGCAGTTGAGGAAGTTTGTATTAGTATTTTTTGATGACATACTAATATACAGTAAAACGCGGGAAGAACATTTACAGCACTTAGACGTTGTCGTAAGCATCATGGAACAACAATCTTTGTTTGCCAAAGTTTCTAAGTGTGAGTTTGGGATGTCAGAACTTCTCTACTTGGGTCATGTGATAGGTATTGACGGGTTAAAGGTACATCAAGAGAAGATCCAGGCAATCCAGGAGTGGCCAATTCCTAAAAATATTTCTGATCTAAGGGGTTTTTTGGGATTATGTTGTTATTACAGAAGGTTTGTGCGAGGTTTCTCCCTGTTAGCTTCACCATTGACTGATCTTACGAAGAAAGGAGCTTTTTAGTGGTTTGCAGAAGCACAAGTTACCTTTAAAAAACTCAAGGATATCATGAGCACATGTCTAGTGTTAGCACTTCCCGACTTTACAAAGGCCTTCGTTGTGGAGTGTGATGCTTCAGGTCAGGGAATTGGAGCGGTGTTAATGCAAGATAGACATCCTATTGTGTTTGAGAGCAGGAAGCTCAAAGATCTAGAAAAACTGTATTCCACCTATGACAAAAAGATGTTGGCTATAATGCATGCTTTAGCCAAGTTCAAACAATACTTGGTGGGTGCTAAATTTACTGTTAGGACTGATCATAATAGTCTGAAATATTTTTTGGAACAAAAGGATCTTAATGAACGGCAACAAAAATGGGTGAGCAAGATCCAGGCGTATGATTTTGATGTGGAATACATCAAAGGGAAGAAAAATGTGGTGGCTGATGCACTTTCTAGGAGGCCTACCCCTTTGTGCACTTTCAGAGATTTCAGCTGATTGGAAGTCACAACTGCTGTCTGAATACACAAAAGATTCCTTCGCTTGTGACTTAGTGGATGGAAAGGTGCAAGATGAGAGATATACTATAGTAGATGAATTCATATGTCATAAAAATAGGATCTACCTGGTGCCTGGATCTAGACTTAAGCATAATATCTTGAGGGCATTACATGATACGCCTTTAGCTGAACATCCTGGTTTCTTTAAAACTTACAAGCAGGTAAGAGAGTGATTTTTTGTGGAAGGGACTTAAAGATGATGTGCTGCAACATGTTCGAGAATGCCTGTCATGTCAGCAAAATAAGGCAGAGCACACTTTTCCAGCAGGACTTTTGCAACCTCTACCTATTCCGAAACAAAAGTGGGAGGGTATTTCAATGGACTTCATCACAAGACTTCCCCGAGTACAGGGAAAAGATTACATATTCATAGTAGTAGACAAGTTAACAAAATATTCCCATTTCTATGCTATTGCTGGTCTATTTTTCAGCGTCTCGGGTTGCTGGTCTATTTTTCAGAGAGGTGTTTAGATTGCATGGTCTTCCCAATACCATTGTCAGCGACAGAGACAATAGGTTTATCAACATGTTTTGGTAGGAACAAAACTGGCCCCCAGTACCAGTTACCATCCTTAGACGGATGGGCAGACAAAAATAGTGAACAAATGGGTTGAGGGCTACCTCAGAAACTATGTTTCGGGGCAACAACGAACTTGGGTCAAATGGCTATACTTAGGTGAGTATTGCTACAATACTACCTATCATATGACTATCAGGATGCCACCTTTTAAAGCTTTGTACGGGTATGATGCTTTGCCATTTATAGACATAGCTTTTGATGATAGTAGAGTTTCCCGTGCAAAGGAAACTATACAGGATTATCAGGATAGTCTCAAGGTATTACGAGATAACATCTTACAGGCACAAAACCAACCGAAAGTCTATGCAGACAAGCATAGAATAGAAAGGTCATTTCAGGTAGGGAACTTGGTTTTCCTACGTTTGCAACCTTACAGGCAATCTTCTTTGAAAAGCAGTTGGGTAGAGACGCTGAAACCCAGATTCTATGGACCCTACAAGGTGCTAAGGCGAATGGGAGAAGTTGCTTATGAGCTTGAACTCCCTGTAGGAAGTAAAATTCACAATATTTTTCATGTGTCTTGCTTAAAGAAGGCATCGGGACAACAAATTGCTGTCTCTCCTGAGTTGCCCCTTTGGATGAGGACGGAAAATTGATTCTTGTACCTGAAGGAATTGCTGATTGGAGAGAGAAGAGATTAAAAAATAAGGTTGCCAAGGAATACTAATCAAATGAAAGAATCTACCACTGGAGGATGCCTCTTGGGAAGGGGAAGATATTTTGCAACACCCAAACTTGAGATTACTTGTGGACCAGCAATCTGAGGAAGGGAGGACTGTCATGTCCCCTCTCTAGCGCTGCCTAAACTCAGTGAATAAATTCCTTAAGTGTTGTTGCCTCCCACACTTACTCGATTTTTGAATAAGGAGGAGTTGTTTTCAATAAGAAATGGTGGGTCCGGTTTCACTTAAGTGAGTTCCTCTATTTCAGTCATGAGTTGGGGCCATCAGCAATCTGCCTTAAGATGATTTTAATAAACATCCTATGCCATCTTTTATATATGTGCTCCAAGTATTAATTCCTTGGGTTATCGCCTAAACTTCAGGACTTAGGGTCGTGTGCTTGTTTTAGTGCTGGATGTTATAAGATGGATTTGGAAAAAGAGGAAGGAGGTTTTTTTGATGATATTTTCTTGTTTATTGCTGCTGCTACTAGAGCCTCTGTTAAGGACGAAAACCCTGACTGGGCTGAACCTTGGACACCCATCCATGGTGGTTACTATCACTGTTCTATGATCTCAGACATTCTGGCTAGAAGATACAGTTGTGACAATGGACTCCATAATACCTTGTGCTGCCATAGGGGTGTTGCTGTGCATTGCTGATAAGCCGACCAGTCACTATTGATAGGAAATTTTATGCTTTGAGCGATTACAGCTTCTGAATAATAAGTTGTATTGGTATTTATCCGGATACCTCATAAAAGTCTTTGATATGCTATTTATATAATCTGTATGATGTCATTGGTATCAAGTAAACTATGAATTTCATTACATTGTTCAGATTTAATTAATGATGAACCCGATCATTGAACTGTTCGAGGGTTTGTGCATTCAATGTTTCAATTCTGAAGTGTTTTTCAATTCAATACCCTAGTTGGGATATTTCAATTTGCTCTTTATAACTCTATGCTATGGAAATGCCCTTAGTTTTTTTAATAATAGTTTTTGTCTCTCTTTCTACAATTTTTTATGTTTTTTTTTTAAATCTGATCTTTTCCCCATTTTTTGCCAATTTTGCCCAATTTTTTCAAAAAATCTTTTACTTTGGTAACAATATGAATATGAATATAAGTTTATATATACGAAATAATGTTACATTGTATAGGAAAAAATGTCTGAAATTTTATAATGTGCATATGAAATTTATATAAACAATTTAAAATTATATAACTTATTTTTTTAAGTTTATATAATTTTTAACCTTATTTTGCATACGGGTGATGAAAAAAGGTCTGAAATTTTAACTTTATAAAACAATAAATTTCAGACATTTGTATAAAAATGGTGCATACTTGTGATGGAAATAAACGCAGAATAGAGGGAAAATTGCAAAAAAAATAAAAAATTGAATGATTTTCAAAAAATTCCTAATGCCGGTAGCCTGGTTGGACGCCACGCCTTCAAGCTCGTTCTCCAGTCTTTTTTGTGGTTTTTTTGGCAAGTAAATTCACGAGTCGCTCAGGAAGGGCTTTTTCATGCGAGCACTCACAGACTCAGCGAGTACTTGTTGAGTCTGCAAAGTATGGTCTTTCCATTTCTTTGCTGAAATGACTCTTGGGGCTTCATTTGAAAGACCTCAAAGCACTACTTCCTTACAATCTAATTTGAATTTTAATTCCATTCTTTGATTGTTCTGTGTGAATCACCCAAGGGAATGCAACCACTGTACTCCCAATACCATTTAATGCCCCCAATTCAGAATCTTGCACAATCTGCAATTTTTATAATATTTTTGTGGATATGTAAACTGAAAGTAAAATATGAAAATTCTGATCTTCTAGGTTAATTTTTAGAATACTCATTTATAAGTATTGAGAATAAAATATGGAACCGAAATTGTCTGGTATCTTGATAATTTAGGATAATTCTCAGAATATAAGACTTATTTTATATACTAAATTTAATTGCAAGATTAAAAGCCTAATTAGAAATTTTCCTCAATCCAATTTGGTTGATCAATAATAATCAGCAGAATAACTAAACTAGAATTTACATACTATAAATAAAAATGCAATTATTATAGACTAAATATTCTACTCAGTAAATAATTGCTGATGCAGTAGGGATGGCCACTAACAAGGTCCCTTTTAACATATATGTGTGCTTTCGAGTATGATTCAAAGGTAGCACTGCACTTAATTGTAACTCTCATGATTCCCCCCTATGGGCAGACCCCACTCAAGAAGGCATGTGCAAATATTATTCAAATATGATATATGCTGTGATTGCTATTTTGATATACCTTCAGTAGCATATATAAGCTGCTGTCTGCCTTGATCAACTGCTGTGAACAGGTTATAATATTATATGCAGTGACTAACTTAACTAACATTTGAAATAAATATATATGCTGCGATCATACAATACTATTAAGTAATAAGATTTGACAGAATATTATGATGTCAACACTGTTCAGCTAGTGCAATAATTAAAACAGCGGATGAATAATAATAAATGGAAAACACTTCAGCAATATAGATCCAACAAAAGGATATTGAAATCTTGCACAAATAAATGGTAAGAATGATAAATACTTCATAAGAGATTAAAACCAGCAATATAGGAATAAATTTAAGCTCTCAATAATGTTGCTAAATTTTTTCTTGCAAAACCAAATTGATCTATACCTGAGGCAAAATCGCAATCTTTGATTTGGAGATGAGGGTTTTTGTCCTTGATTCCAAAGTTATTTCAAGAATGCAAATTATTTTGGGTCTTCTGTTCTTGAATGCAAATTGAAATTTGAGTTTGAAGATGATCATAGGATGCTGGATGATGTGATGTGAGATTTTACTTCTCCTTTATAGGCACTTTACTTTGGGCCTTCTATTTATTTTATTTTTATTTTAGCTTACTTTTTTCGTCCATGTATTAAAAAACACTTTTAAATTATATCCAAAGCCCTTTATAAATTATATTATATATAAAGTGATAAAAACACTATTTAAATAATATTTTAGGGGCATTATAAAAAATGAAGCAATTGGGCCCACTTAAATATTTCTTTTAGTTTTTTTTTTGAAAATGGGACATGACACACCATGCCTTTGCCCCCTAGGTCAACCACATAGAAGGCATTGCATATTTGGTGTTTGTACAAAGTGATCTCGAGTCCTTGCATCCTATTCTTGCAAGGAATGGTAAAGTCAGCTGCCACTACAACATCAATCCCTTCAAAATTCTTTGTTTACAAAACTCTCATGCAAACCAGACCATCATCTATGAAATTATGTGTAACCCTATTGTTGATCAACATTGTAATTTTTTGTCCTTGTATGACTCTCCAAACTTTGAAAGGATGATACTTAGGAGTACTTGAAAGCAAAGTTCCCAGACTCGGACTCGGCAAGGCCTACTTGACTCGTGACTCGGCTATGACTCAACAATAACTCGGCAATGACTCGGCAAAATAAGAAAACCCTTGAAATTTAGAGATTTTTTAACGATTTAAAACTTGTTTCATGCACCCATTATTGAATAAAGCTTAAAGACACTATAACATCATCAAATAGAAGCTCTAGCTCATCCTCAACCTCAGCCTCAGAGTAGTTTGTCTGCCTCCTACAAAGGCATCTAAGGTAGGTCCTGGATGACTGAGTAGCCATAGTCTCCGCTTGTGAGGTGCCACAATGATCAACATCAGTTGTGCCTGTACCGGATTGTGCTCTATCCTCCTCCTTTGCCATAGCCACAACCTCAGCCTCTTTGTTTGCCATGTCTAACATGCCGCGGCGCGAGTCCTGGAGCTCGGACTCAGTGAGTTTTACCATAACTCGCCCGACTCACCCGAGTCAGGTGAGTTATGAGCAAAACTCGCCGAGTCCGAGTCATGAGTTGTCAAAACTCGCCGAGATTGGCTCGACTCGCCAACTCGGCAAACTCGCTTGACTCGCGGCGAGTTTGGGAACTCTGCTTGAAAGTGTGGCTAGGGTCCCTCCCAAATTCCATTCCTTATTCTTCTCTTCAGAATCTTCTTCTTTCCACTTCTGATTTGGGCTTCTCAGATTCTTGTCCCTGACCAAGTGTAATGTTCTACCTTGGATTGCAACTAATTTTTTGCACACAATCTTTGAGTAATATTTTCAAACAGTTTGTTTGCATGTACTGTATGATGTTCTCAGTATTTGTTTGCAATGTCAAACTCGCCGAGTCCGAGTCATGAGTTGTCAAAACTCGCCGAGATTGGCTCGACTTGCCAACTCGGCAAACTTGCTTGACTCGCGGCGAGTTTGGGAACTCTGCTTGAAAGTGTGGCTAGGGTCCCTCCCAAATTCCATTCCTTATTCTTCTCTTCAGAATCTTCTTCTTTCCACTTCTGATTTGGGCTTCTCAGATTCTTGTCCCTGACCAAGTGTAATGTTCTACCTTGGATTGCAACTAATTTTTTGCACTCAATCTTTGAGTAATATTTTCAAACAGTTTGTTTGCATGTACTGTATGATGTTCTCAGTATTTGTTTGCAATGTCTGATCTATACTATTGCAGGTTTTGGTATTAACTGAATTAAATGAACATGCATTCAATCAAATATAAATAAACAATCTGCAATAGGAATAATTTTCTGCTATGATTCAGAGAATTGTTATTTCAGACTACTGAAATACATAAGAATGTTCAATCCTAACTTTCAATTGTATCTACGCTGTCGTGTTGAATTTACAATACTAAAAACAACTCCAAACAACAAATTTACTTCAAGCATATAAATCAGGAATGGTAATATTATATTCCAATATTCTGATCAGCAACAAAGATATTCATAGCAGCAAGCTGACTTCATTAGCTGATCTGCCGTCCCTTATTTCAAATTATATTGATTTTCAATTTGCAAAATGATGATGTGGCACTGGAAAGAGATAATTGAGAAGACCCAAAAAAAACACAAATAAAATCTTTGCTGTTCGTTCACAGCTGGCTGTAGGCATGGGACTTTCATTTAACTTGTCTTTCCTTTGAAAAGTCCAAGACAGCTGGCAGATGAGGAGATGGTGGAAGAAGCTAAAAAAAAAACACAAATAAGGAAATCTTTCAATCCACCGATCCTTTGGACTGCTGCAGCTATTAATTAGTTCTGGAAAATTGAACCAAGAAGTCCACAACAGCTGAACATAGTGGGCTTACCCAAAAAACCAAACAAAAAGTTATCTTTTCAACCATTTGTTTTATAAGTACCCAGCATATAATTTATTTCATTCCCTTTTCTTTTAACTGCCACATCATCCAAATATGAACCACAATCTCTCCTTTATGAAGTTAGTGGAAGATTCCAAAAAACACAAATAAATTTTTAAATATGCCTTCAAACTAAAATATCTCCTGCAGAAAATTCTTCCCTTATTTTTGTCTTCTAGTGCTGAATTCAAGGCATATGATGTCCACGATTTCCTTTCTTCACCTTGTCTTTTGTTATTTGTCTTCTAGCATATCCATGTCATCAGTCAAGTGAAAGAGTTTATGAAATTTATTGAAATATTCGGTGCCAAACAAGGGAGCGTATAAACCATCGACCAGCTGAAACAATTAAATTTCTCACGCTCTTTATTTAAGAAAAATGAAACCCTGGAAAAATACGGCAGCATTAAATTGGCCCACCTCTTTGTCTCAGGCCTATAGACAAAACCCATGACTCCTCTTGAAATTAAAATACTCCAGAGGATCGCCCCCCCTAAAGATTTCCCAAAATGCAATTAAACTCTTTATTGTTGATGATAATCTTCAATCGGCTTCCATCCTCAACTTTCATTTTAACCGCATAACATCATAAATCCGCCCAACGCTATAACACACGATTTCTTTAATATTAAGCCTCCATGCAAGAAGCTCAAAACTTTCACCAAAGCCTGAACTGCAAACTTGATATCTGAAAGATGTATCCAGAATGAAGGTTTTTGTCCTCACCCTATCTTCAGAACTCTAACGATCCCTGTGTGGAACTGCTCCAATGAAGCATGAGGGTTTGCGTCCTCAGCCCCAAACCTTTGGGATTTTCGTCCTGCCAGCTAAATTTGGCTCTCAAGCAAAAACCTCAGAATTCTCCGTAGAGAAATAATCAACTCTCCAATATTCTATATTCTTCTGTATAGGTCCAAATGAGACCTCAACTCCCTTTTATAACTTGCCTAGGAAACTTCCAGAAGGGAAGAATTGAAAAAAACTTTTTAATTTAATGTATCCTTAAAACTCCCAAAAGTGACTTTAGTTTAAAATATTAAATATATTATCACTAAGTCACAATAAATAATTAATTTACAGTTGTCTTTTTTAATAACTCATCAGTACAACTAAAAAATTAATTAATTAATAATTCTTCACCCAAAATTTGGGGACATTACACCAAGACAACAGGAGAAGCACAATTTCTTCCTTCTATGCTCATTCTTAGACTCTGTTGAAGATATTGTAGCTTTAGTCAGATTAAACTGAAGCGCCGAAATAAGACACGAATTAATATCTTTGTCTAAGATAAACTTGAGATATATATGAATTACTATATCAAATGATGGAGGTGCGATTGAATTACCATTCGATCCATGTTTGTATTGATAAACAAACTAATGGTTAGTTAGTACTTACTAACTAAACGGATTCATATGAATCGGGTTAGTTAGTAACCATTAAGACACACCGTTTGATGATTGAAGGGACACAACTGATCATGAATCGGTTCTAAGCTTCATATATATCCTCATTCGATGGAAGAATGCAATCATCGAAATCAATAAATGACTTGCATTCTTCTGCAGAAATAATCCCAGCGACCTGAATAGTCATTCGATATTACAGACTGATAACAATATCCAAGACAGTGTATACTGCAGATCGAATACATATTATAAGTGTTGGGCATTCACGTTTAGTGAATTAATCATCATAACAGACATTACTGTACACTTACCTGCATATTCAAAACAGAATTTGATTTAGTTAACATTCATCTATATCTTTATTAAGTTCAATTTACATTAACAGACTCCTTGTACTTGTAGGTTTCCTTGATGATGTTCCTTTGAAGAGCTTCGCTTTGAAATGGTTTCCTTGGAGGTCCAAAGGCTGGTGCTTTCATTTGAACTTTGTTCTTGGGGATCAATGTTTCCTAATAATTCAAAGCCTTTTTGATAGTTTCTTGTCAAAAGCCTTAATCAAACCTTTGAGTGGTTTGATCAATCCCTCCATAATAGAATCGTAAGTCTCCACTTTGATAGAGTTGAGACCATTATTGAAAGTCCCTAAAATTTTTTGATGTAGTCATCCATTGTCCCATGTTGCGTAAGTTGTGCCAATTCTTGTAAGTGAATTTTTGGATCTGCTCTGTCAAACCTCTCCTTGAGTCTTTGGCTGAATTATTCTAATGTGGTGATGGAATTATGCCCTTGAGTGTTCATGCCATGGCGCCTCCAATTATGAGCCACACCTTCCAAGTGAAGCGCAGGGAACTTAATAGCATCCTCTTCATACATAGGATTCAATGGAACATAGGAATCCAATTTTCACAACAAAAGCCCTGCTGAACATTTGTGGGAACCATCATAAGTAGGAATGGTGATCTTACCTAAACGGTGTTGTATGTCTTCATGTGATAGCTTGTGTTTAGTTCTTCTTCCCTTGTATCATGCTTCATATTAAAATCACAATATTCTTGAAAGGTTAAAGCTGTACGGTTTGACTAGCTTTGTTTGTCGTATTCCTCACGGTAAGCATCCACCTCATTACTTGGTTAATGTAGAAACGACTCTTCATCAAATGGTTTTTCCTCTTATCTTTGTAGAAATTTTGCTTTGAAAGTATAGGAAAGAGGGTTGATTGAAACCCTATTATTTTTTTTTTTTGATCGATAAAAGGCCGTAGCCAACATTTTATTATTATTTTTTTTAAAAATATTACATCTCCATTCAGTGTGGGCACCGGTAGGAAAGAATGGAGATAAGAAAACCTCCGGTCTAGCCTAGATCCCTTCTGGAATCAGAAATTATACATAACTGTACATTTTTACAATTCCTCATCTGAGGATGTAGGCAGACATAATAAGACCTTTAAGATTCTGTCCGTACATAATATCATTCAGCACAATCCGGCTGGATCCAACTTCTCATATGTGGCAAATCCACATATGCTTTGAGCATAAACTTTGTCCTGTTTTCCGAATCTGCAAAATCTTAGCGACATACTTTGCCAAATTGTTAGTAGCATAGTAAACTTAATAAATTGTATCGATCATTCAGAGAATAATAACATCTTTCAAATAATGTTAGAGGATTGTAGCCTGGATATCCCTTAGCTTGGAACCCTCCTAACCCGTTGGGCTTCAAATTAAGAGATTATCCAGGCTACAATTCTGCCTACATCTGGAAAGAATCAATTTCTATCAGATACTTAAATACATTAAATTCTTCAAAAATCAGTTCACCAAAACCTGAACATAAAAAATCAATATTTTCTTATGCATATGTCTATGTCTTTAAAAGCCAATATGCACAATAATCTATCATTGAAACTGCCATGATCCTGAGAGTATATAGATGCACATAGAAAAAAAAATAGGCCTGGGAAAAGAAGTGAAACCACAGAAGAACCGAAAAATGGTCCAGAGCTTTATTGTAAATAGAACCAGCTAAAATCTGAATCCATATCTAAATCTTGGATTACCTTTACTGCCCTCCTCAAAACCACCCCATAAATCAGTCACCCATACCTCAAACAATTGGAAGAGACCCGAAAGAAAACCACACAAAGGATCCAGGGTACCTCAAAAACAAACTATGTGGGATGCTAAGCAATTCTGATACAACCTCTACTAACATGCAAACATCGATACAGAAACCAGCATAAACTGTCCCATTTTAAAAACAAGGCTGATGACCATAGTTAGAGTTGATACCAGCTCTAACCGAAATGTAGGAACTAGAGAACCAAGTGTTAAAAAACCAGTCACCATGGCTCCAGGACATAACGCCTGGCAGTCCCGGCTAATCCTTACAAGAAGAGATTTAAATTGCATTGAATTCTATCCCTTCGCTGTCCAGGGCAGACTTATCACCATTTACATGCATTGCATTCATGCATTGGAGGACTAGCCTGCTGCTGTCAGAAAAGTGAAATCAGACATTTACCAGTCACCTCTTACCACGACTGAAACACCCCTGGCACCTCCTACCTAATGGTAGTTAAGGACTCGGAAAATAGAAATCAATCATATATTCAGGTTCAGATATAGATATATATAAATATATATATATATATTTATATATATACATACTCTAATATATATAGATTCTGAATATATATATATGTATATGTGCGTGTGTGTGATTGAGAAGTTTTCTAATTACACCCACACATACACACACATATACATATATATATGAGGAAATATATATATGTATATATATACTATTGTATATATATACACATATCTATATATATGGACATATATATATATATGTGTATATATTTATAATGGGACTGTCTATGAATATGTACACATATATATATATATATCCAAGTGAGAGCATATATATATATATGTATATATATATGTGTATATATATATATATCTGAATCTAAGTATACCAAAATGCTGTAGTAAGGATACTATGGCCACCCTTCTAGAGTTTATAAATGAGGGACCAGGAGAGGATTTGGAGAGGAGTGATATGAAGGGGAATTACGTACATCACCTAAAATATCCATGGGGCAAACCATTCTAAAGACATACGAATTCCCATCTGCCCCTAAATTGGCTAACTTGTCTGCAATAGTGTTTCCTTCCCTATAAATATGATTGACCGAAGTTTCCTCAAAATATTTGATCAAGTCCAAAATACTTTTTAGTTCCGCTTGCAATTTCCAGTTTGACACTACCCTAGTCCTGACTGCATTTATAGTTAACGATGAATCCCCCTCAATTTCCAGATATTTTATCCCAAGTGATTTGGCTAAAATCAATCCCTCCCGTAACACTGAGAACTCAGCCAAGTTATTCGAGGCCCAGCCAATAGGCTTATTAATGCTAGCAATTAGTACACCGTTGTCCTGGTGAATTGCACACCCTATACCTGCTATACCAGGATTTCCACGAGAGGAACCATCGAAATTAAGCTTAGCCCAGCCCATTCGGGGGGGAGTCCACTTTGTTAGCTTCCTTTCTATCACAGACTGTTCACCTCCACTTCCCATGAACGGGGGAATAATCAAACCCATCCATTTAGATCGAAGAACCTCATCCCATCTGGTTAAATTATTAGTCTTTCCCTGGGTATGTCTTAGTTTGTTATTGATTTTTTCCACAATTGAAGCCTCTATCTTATTAAGAAGGGATACTACCCTCAATTTTGAATCTTTAAAGATCCGCCTGTTTCTCTCCTTCCATATTTCCCATATGAGGATTGTCGGTGCTATTTGCCATACTAAGTGGTAAACATCCTTTGTAAAGGGAGGTTGCCAGCTAATCAGCCATTCTGAAATATCCCTCGGTCTCGGAGTCGGCCAACCGAGGCTTGAGCAAAGCCAATCCCAACACCTCTGGCTGAAACTACAACTAAGAAGCAGATGGTCCACGTTTTCTTCCTCGGATTCTCATAGAGGGCATCTCGATGGTCCCATGAATCCTAATTTCAAGAACCAATCTGCAGTAAGAATCCTCTTCTGGGAAGCTGCCCATGAGAAAATGCCAGCTTTGGGAAGACCCACGTTATTCCAGCAAAGGCTAATCGGAATATTAGGATTGGTTACAGCTCTTCTGAGTTTTAAAAGTGAGTAACCATCTTTGGCTTTATAAATGCCCGAAGAACTACCAGCCCAAATTATCTTGTCTTTCCCGTTATGTAATGAGAAATGCCTATTCCTCAAATTATTCCAGAGGATTTCCTTGTCTGCATTTGTCAAGTTCATCTCATCAAGGGGTTTCCACTCCCAACCCAATGCGGGGTCATTGGAAACCAGCTTGATATAATCCTTGACATACCTACCCCTATTTGATTTACAATGTTCAATACCTTCTACGCTTATTCCAGATTTGTCAAGGGCAGAATAACCCCCCCACGAGTCTTCCCAGAACAATGCCTCAGAACCATCCGCAATATCCCAAGACAAATAGTCTCTGATCACCTTTCTACATTCTAACATAAAATTCCAGACTTTGGATCCCTTCGGAAGTAACTCCGTCCTCAGAATACTATCAGGGTTGGAATTAGTGAGATATTTAGCTTTGAGGATCCTTACCCATTTAAGATCCGGGTCCGTGTACATTTTCCAGACTAATTTCGCCCCCAGAGCCAAGTTTTGAACTCCCAAGTCTTTGATGCCAACACCCCCTATACTGATAGGCTGGCTAATTTTATCCCAAGATATTAAAGCATATTTCTTTTTTTCAGAGTTCATATTCCAAAAGAACTTCCTCATCTTTTTAATCATTTCTAAACGTGCACCTTTAGGTAATTGCTGGCAGGACATCTGGAATATCGGAATAGCCGCCATTACAGCTTTTAGTAATGTTAATCTCCC
Organism: Cryptomeria japonica; assembly: GCF_030272615.1. Lineage (NCBI taxonomy): Eukaryota > Viridiplantae > Streptophyta > Pinopsida > Cupressales > Cupressaceae > Cryptomeria > Cryptomeria japonica. Next base: position 387,757,612 of record NC_081407.1, read on the forward strand.
AGCGGAAGATAGGCATTTGTTCTTCCAAGAATTCAACCTGAGATCCATCTTTTCAAGGATTCCTTTCCATAATGAATTTATATTGTTTCCCTTATCCATCGAAATCCCTAGATATTTACAAGGGAGTTTCCCTTTATCAAACCCTAAGATATTACAAATATCTGACTCTATGTTTTGCGGAGTGTTAAAGAAGAAGATCTCCGATTTATTCCTGTTCACTTCTTGACCAGAGGCTAATGCATAGATGTCAAGAATCCTTTTGAAAGCCATGGCTTCAGACCTATTCGCACTTCCCATCAGCATTGTGTCATTAGCAAACTGCTGGTGGGAAATGGCCTCCATTCCATTAGTGATTTTAATACCTTTGATAATCTGATTCATTCGAGCACATGCAATGATTCTCCCAAGGCCCTCTGCCATTATGATAAATAAAAAAGGGGATAAAGGATCTCCTTGTCTAATCCCTCTAGATATCTGGAAGAAGCCTGCTGGGGAACCATTTATAAGCAATGATATCCTGGGCGATGAAATGCATTCGAAGATTAAATTGATCCATTGTTTAGAAAAGCCAAAGGATTCTAAACATTTACACAGAAATCTCCAATCAACCTTGTCATAAGCCTTCTTGATGTCAAGCTTGATCATCATCGCAGCTGATCGATTCTGTTGTATCGAGTGTATGACTTCTTGAGCTATAATAATGCCATCAAAGATAGATCTACCTGGTACGAAACCGGTCTGTTCCTCAGAAATAATGCACGGAAGGATGCATTTCAATCTGTTTGCTAAAATTTTAGTAAAAAGTTTGTAAATTGTGTTACATAAAGAAATAGGGCGAAAGTCTTCAAAATTTCTTGATTCCTCCTTTTTTGGGATCAAAGTAATGAAAGTGTTGTTGATTTCCCTTAAAATACTCCCCGAGTTTCTAACAGCTTCCAAAGCTTCCACAACCTCTTTACCAATAATGTGCCAACATTTTTGGAAAAAGCAAGCAGGAAATCCATCCGGGCCGGGAGCTTTATCAGGGTTAAGCTGCCCCAATGCAACTTTTACTTCTGATTCTGTAAATTTGTTGCAAAGCGCTTTATTTTGATTTTCAGTTATGATCTTAGGAATATTCCTAAGAATAGTAAGATTGGCATCTTTAAGAGAATATTCAGAGCTGAACAGGGTTTTAAAATGGTTAACCGCTTCTGTAGTTATGTCAGTTTGATCTTCCAGTAGAATACCATTATTACTCATGATCTTGTGAATACCGTTAGTGTTCCTCCTTAATTTTGTACTATTGTGGAAGAACTTAGTATTCCTATCCCCATTTTGAAGCCAATTCTCTCTAGACTTCTGTTTCCAAAATATTTCTTCTTTTGATAACGCATCCTCGTATTTCCCGAGGAGCTCCTTTTCTTTGAGGAAGCTATCCTGATCCATTCCAAGTCTAAACACTTTTTCATTAAGGTCTGCGATTTCTTTTTCTAATGACATTTTGGTTTCAAAAATGTTGCCGAAAACTTCACTATTCCATTTTAGTAACTTGCACTTGATATGTTTTAATTTATTTACAAGGCAAAACATCTTTGATCCCTGGAAACTTACCTCAGACCACCACCTGGAGATCAGGTCATAGAAGTCTGGATTTTGCATCCACATTTTTTCAAATTTAAAGGGACAACACCGCGGTGTAGCCTCTCCCTCAATATTGAGGATGACAGGGTAATGATCAGATCCTGAAGATGGGAGTAGTGAGGCAGAGAGGTTAACCGCTAGATCGCTCAAGTTCCCTCTAAAAAGGAATCTATCTAGTCTCTCCGCGATTTGTGTAAAGCCTGATCTTCTATTATACCAGGTATACACACCATTATTGGTTTCTATATCTATAAGATTGTTATAAGCTACCCACTCTTTAAAGTCTTTTAAGGATTGCGGTTCCCTATGAATACCACCCTTTTTTTCTGATAAATTCAGGATAGCATTGAAGTCCCCTCCGAGAATAACAGGGGAAGAGGTATCTAGCCCCATCATAGCCGAGAGTTTTGACCAAACTCTGCGCTTGCCGGCATCCGGGATCGGGCCATAAATGTTTATAAGGGTGAAAGTAAATTTGCTGTGTTTGCTTATAACCTTTCCCAATAGCCAATTTCTATTACCTGCTATAGGATAAAAATTAATACTACGCGGATTCCAAATAATTCCAATACCACCAGAGGCGCCCCTGGCTTCCACAAATTCCCCGCAAAGAAGACCTAATTTCCTTTTAAAAGCCTCAGCTTCTACCTGGGCTAATTTAGTTTCTTGTATGAGAACGATATCATGTTTCCATTTAATAATGTTGCGTCTAATTAGACGCTGTTTGTTAGGGGCGTTCATGCCCCTAACATTCCATGAAGAGATTTTCATGGGGCCGTGGGAAGGCCCTTCCCCTTCCCAGCATCAAAGAAGGCTGTCAATTTGCCTTGGTCTTTAGCGTTTCCATCCTGCAATCTTAACTCGCTCAAAGATTTTCTGCCTCTACTTTTGGCTTCTCTAGCGCAGTCAGGACAGTTTTTCCCGTCATATATGTTTTTTATTCCTAAGGTTTGCTGAGGCACAATCACTCCCTCACCATTATCCTCTCCCAGTTGGGGCTGAGCTACTGAAAAGTCATTGACAGGAATAGTTATTCTATCTCCAGACCTATTCTCATTATTTTCTTATTAGCCGAAGAACTTCCCTCTCTATTACCTACCCTATTCGGATTCAGATTCTGTAATGATTGTGCTATATCTGCCAAAGATATTTCCATATTTTTCCATCCTTGATTGATGTTTCCATCACTGTTTATATTTCATCTCTCCTAGCTTTGTCTTTCATGATTGCTTCCTCTATTTCCGGTGTGTGTACCTTTATTTTTTGATAATTTCTGGTTTTCTTTTCACTTGCTTGCATGGGATGAGTTCTGCACGAAAATATTAGTTTCCTTACAGGTTGGCAAGATCTAAGCTCTAATACCATGGTAATGTCCCTTATAAATTTTCAGATGTTTTGTCTTTTGAAATAGGGAAACAAAAAATTACAAGTACTGATAGTAAATATTGAATTATCAGCCAAACCCTAGATAATCTATGGCATGAAAAGAATCTGAGAATCCTAAGAAAATTGCATGTATTTTTCAATAACAGAGAATGCTAACTATGAATTAAAAGCCTGTGCAGTAGTAAATCAGTGATTTTAAAGAGATTATTAATGTTTTGTGATGTCTTTCAGACTTAATTGTCTGATCCTGCAGCAACGAACAACAACAATTAATGGTTACTTTATAAGTCAGATCCAAGTGATTAGTATAAAAATGTTTACAAAAGATCTTTCAGATCGCCAAGTAATTATGCCTTAAATTCAGACCTAATGGGTAAAGTGAGAACACATAAACACCTTTTATTGGCTTAATGAAGTGATCATGCGGTAATTACAACAGATCAGACCCAAAATTATGTCTTTCCATATTACAAACAGCTAGCATGACAAGATAGAATGCAAATATATTATTTTCTGGGAATAACTTCTGAATCAGAGCGCAGTAATTATAAAGAGGTCCAGAATGAGCTGACCAGAAAGAAAGATCGGAATTAGTACAGCTGCTGCAACATACAGTATGATAAATTGTCACATAAAATGTCAAAATTCTGTCCGACAAGCTGATCACTGGAAAATAAAAGTGTCAACAAGTTGGCACAGCAGTCTAGACTCTATATCTTTACAATTTCAACTGATTTGCTGCCGGCAAATAAAGAAATTGTTCCAGTATTGAAATTCACTTTGACAATTTGAGGATTTTATACCCAATCTGCTACACAGTCCTAGAGGGTTTTTATCCTCTAGATCCTGCTGTCAAGGGGTTTTATCCTCCAGAGCTTGAATTTGAAAATTCGTTTGAAAATAATAACATAATGGATTCTATTGTGCATATCACACCATGCCCCGTCTCAGACAGGGACCCCGTGTAGCCTGCCCGTGTGAGAAAGATAAAGCTCTAAGCAAATCGTTTTCTTTCTTTCAAATCCTTCCTTTCACCGAAAATATCACCAAATTTTGGCTTTGATCAAACTTAATAGCATTTCAAATAATCCCACGTTTGGTGAAGCCCCAACACTTGGCATTTTCGGGTTTATTGAAATTTGCCTGCTAAACCCAAAATAAACCTCGCGAAAATGCCGAAGGAGATAGGTTTAAAAAAACTGAAATAAATGATTGAGTTCAGGCTTCTTAAAACACAGCAAACAAATAATAAACTACGAGTCCTTTTTGCCTTGCTGAAGCCAATAAAAATACCTAAAATGAGTTCCATGTCTGGTTCAATTTCGACATCCCTAAAATTGCCGAAAACAACACCAAGAGGCCAACGAAATAATAAGTTCGGTCATTTTTTTAATGAATCGTTTTTATTGCTCCTGTTTTGGCCAAAGAAAATACCAAATGTGGCATCGTGGCATTTTAAAATCTAGATGCAAGATCAAGTTCGGTGTGTTAAAGTGAAATCGTTTTTTTTTAAAAATCAAGTCATTTTGCCTCCTAATCGCCTCCAAGTATGTTGGACTTAAACCTCGATAAAACACCAATATGATGTCCACGCAATGATTGAAGTTGAAACCAAAGAGTAAAGTTTGGATTCTTCATTTGAAGCACTCATGTTCGCCTTTGAAAATACCAATGGAAATGCCGAAAAGGCAAGGAGCTCAAAACCAAAATAAAATAATACAAGTTCGGTCTTTTTCTTAGCCTGAGTCGTTTTGTGCTTGTCATCGTTTTTATTGGTGTCAAAGTGATCCTTGATAGGAAGCTCGAAGGTGTGCTGGAAGGCATCAAACATTTAAATTTTTTTTGCAAAGCAGTTTGAGCCTTAACCCCTTTGTTATTGCTGAAGTAAATGCCAAAGGTGGAAAGAAAATCTAAGTTTGGCATTTTTGTTGGCCAGGGGTCGGTGTTTGAAGTTGTCATGGCCTCCAATGATCTCCTTACCATCTTGCCTTCCACACCAAATTAAATTCCGAAATGATGAAAATTGAAAAAAATAAAAATTATATCGGGCTTCCTTTTGGTGAATAGCGTTTACCATCGGGCTTTCCAAACTCGATAGAAACACCAAAAAAAGTGAAGGTTCAGATTCTCTGTTTCTTACATTTGGATGTCCTTAAAGAGCCCTGTTATCATCGATGAAAGCTTTGAAAAGGACAGAGGGCTAAGAAAGTCAAAGCAAAATGATAATAAAGTTTAGATGAAGAAATGGCGAATGTTGTCGTTTTAAATCTATTAAGCTTGACGAAGCCTAGACAAGGTTGAATGCGAAAATCAAAGCAAAGTTTGGTTGTTTTTAAAGCCGAAGAATACCCTATGTGAAAAAGCCTAAATTATTACAAATGCAATGACCCCAATTTCCCAACACGTATATTGACAAAATTTGGCGACTTGTGTTAGGTGGAAATTGTGCACAGTTTTACGCTTAGGAGGTTTCATCTGAGATTTTGACGACTTGGATTATGACAATTACTTAAATATTACAAGGTGATTGATTCAAGTTGAACTTGCTTTTTGTAGATCAATGCCATTAGAAGGAACCGAGAGGAAGCCTAAAGCGCAGATGAAGATGTGATCGTGATCAAGCCGAATGATGAAGATGTAGCATGCGGGTTCACAAAGCAAGGCCAATGAAGAATGTGTTGCAGGGCCAAAGGCGAAGCACGATGATGGTGAGAAGCAATTCAACCAGAAAGGCGAAACCACCACCACTAGCAACAAGTTGAAAGTTAGCAAAACACTCAGAATGCTACATGACATACAGAATCAAATGCACAACTAGAAACAACAGAAAAATCAGTTTGTAAAAAACAAAATTGCTTTATTGTAAAATAACTACCTGTGGGCCCCATTAATGTAATACAAAACAAAAAGGGGAGAGAAGTTAGTGATTTTTCCTAGCTACTTGATTTACCTCGAGCCCAATGAAGTCTTGTCGTCTAGCAAAATTGATTGAGAATAGTTGCAGGTAGTTGAAGAATTGGTTGAAAAGAGGCAGTTGGGAAGTTATGAGAATTACTAGGTATGGGTTAAAGCTGTTACAGCTTCTAGAAGATAGATCACAACCATTGGATGGGTAAAATCTTGGATTTTGATTCAAAATGTAAAGTCTATAAAAGGCCAATGCCTCTCTCTTTGTAAGGTGTTAGATAATTAGAATTTTATTTCTAGATAGTTAGCAGATTAGGAGTAGAAGTAGAATAGGACTGCTGGACAGAAATTGTTGTAATGGTAGTTAGAACAAATGAATGGAACATTGAAGCATGGTGTTTTGTTGGTGGTCCTAATTTGTTTGCATGGTTTCTCTTTAGCTGGTTAATTAGAGTTCAGTGATCTTAATGGTGAAGTGTGAGGGTATTTGATGTGACTTCAGGTTCATACCATTGGAGGCTTGCTGATTGTAGGTCTCTTTGCATGGTTAGTCTGAACCCTATTACCGTTCTTAGTTCAATTGTGGGTATTTGTCTCAGGCTAACGCCAAAATTGGGTGTCTGAATGAATATCCATAGTCTAAAAATCTTTTATTTCTAGGAGATTGCACTATTCCGATAGAGTTGTGAGTATATCTCTGGCTAAGCAGGAACTAGTTTATGTGAAATTTGTCTACCCGCAACACTAATTGTTACTATTGTTGTCCTTAGGATTTCTAAACCATATCCCTTTTGTTATTTATTATCCCAGCTTGAGATTCAAGGCATCGCCAGATGCAAGCCAGCTTTTTGCTTTTGTAAACCCCCTCGTGTTTACCAACAAAACACATCACTGCTGAGTTATCCTAAGTAGTCAAGACATGACAGTTAGAGTCTTGAGGTTATCCCCTTTGACCAGTCCAAACAGCATTAGGGATATCCTTATTCAAGAGGATAGGTATACTTGGCATTCTATTTTGTGTTGACCGAAAGATTAGCATCACTTATCCCACGTCAATAGATGCCAAAGGAGGCACTGGATTTTGCCCTTGAAGTCATTACAATTTGAGCCCTCAAATTAACTTTCCCTCTAAAGATAAAAATAAGTAAAAGTACCTTTTATTAACTAATACATAATCCAAAAAGTCTTAAAAGGACAGATTAATAAAGTATCACTAATTCATTGACATATAGCCATAATTGGGCCTCAAAAGGTTATCAAGGCCATCAACCTTGAGAAGGGGACATGACATATATGCTTGGAGTGATCTTGAAATTTTGGATTTTTAGAGTGCTTTATTCAACTTTGATTGTTATAGAATACTATAGTTGGGTCAAACATTTGATCAGTAATTTCTGCTATCAACTTGTGATGCCACACAACTTAATAACCAATAAGAGTTGCCATGTACTCTACCTTGGTTGAAATTAATGCTACTACTGCTTTTTGCCTATAATGTTTATACATAGGAAAATACCTCCTACTTGTTTTTTTTTCTTGTTGAACTAGGATGTCATGCTTGATTGCAAGCTGAAGCAAAACCTTGAAGTGCTCTTCCTAGTACTTGTTCAATTTGAACCCACAAAGCCATGCAACATTAGCTCTTTGTCTCCATCATATTTTAATCCATAATGAACTGCGCCCTTCAAATATTAGAGCACATGCTTTAAAACAGTTCGATGCACTTGCCTTGACTCAACCATAAGTTGACTCAATGAATTAATTGGAAAGAAAATATTAGGTCTTTTGATTATGATATATAAAAGAGAACCAATCTATTGCTTTTATACCAAATGATCCATTAAATTTGATTCAAAATCTGCTGTCAACTTAAGATTTGGAATCATTGGAATCTTTAGAATCTCCACTCTGTACTTTACTTGACTTGGGAAGATTTCTCTTGTAGCTTACTACACTTTAAGGCTAAAGAAATAGTTTGTAAAGCCCATATCCTTCATTTCAAATCTGGATGTCAACTACTGTTTACACCATCCTATGAACTTTGCATTATTTCCCATAGTTGAAAAACTTGCCAAAACCAAAAACTCGCCAAGGCCTGAAAAAAAGACTCGGGAAAAACTCGGCCAGTACTTGTCAACTTAAAAAATTGCTTAAATTTAATTAGAAATGCATTTTTTTTGCAAAATTCAATGAGAAGATGCATCCAATGAGTCAAAAAATGAGAACACAAAAGAAACAAGCCGAGTCTAGATTATTTTAAACGTGAAGTGAGTACAAAATCGTATCCTCATGAGAAATGCTGATGGCTGGAAGCAAAATAGTAAATAGTTTTTGTAAAACTAAAAGTAAATACATCATTACAATCACATCTTTCTCTTCCCAGCTCCAGTAAAAACTAGGGGAGAGGTAGAACTAGAGGCTCTAGTCCTAGTGGTCTGCTGCGAGCGTGACTGTGCCTCCTCGCTCAGTATATTTGGCTCAGGCCGTAGCTCGTCCTCCATCCTGGATGTAGCTCTGCCACTAGTTGCTCTTGGCACTGGCAATGACTCCTCATCCTCCTCATCCTCCTCAATGTCATCTAGTGTGAAACCAAATCCACCCCCGTCCTCCATAGCCTGCCTCTCCAAATCATTGACGTCATCCTTTGTAAACAATGGAGGTTGGTCCTGTGATGTCCAATCACTGTAAGGATCTATATCGTCCAAATCAATTGGACTAGTTGTTGCTTCCTCTACCTTCCTTATGCACAACCAAAGATTATATTGCACAAAGACAAGGTCTTTGAGGCGTTTTTGAGCTAACTTGCTCCTCTTCTTCGTGTGGATGGCCTCAAACAAGCTCCAATTGCGCTCACAATTGGATGAACTACAAGGCTGACATAAGATTCTGAGGGCAAATTTTTTGAGATTTGGGGTATTTCCACCCCAACTTTGCCACCAAGCATCTGCAAAATAAAATATATTTTATCAATTTATCAATTACTTTAGACCCCAAAATCCAAATGGCAAATGTTATACCTAGGGTTTGAGTGGTTCTTCCTCTCCTAGTCATCTCTAAAGAGAATAGCTTACCCCTTGCTTCCTCATAATTTTGGAGTTCGCCCACAACAAGGTCTCTCACCTCAACCTCAGGTATCATCCTTTGAATGCATGGAGGGTGACCTCTCCATTAGGATCTAAGTAAGAATCCCCGAACTTAAAACAAGGGTTGAAGAAGTACCCTACTGCATGAATGGGTTGGTGGAGTCGATTGTTCCACCTCTTGTCAATAATTTCCCTGATGGGATCAAATTTGAGTCTATCCCCCTGGTAGTAATTTTTGTTATACTCCTTGGCCTTATCCATAGCCTCATAAATATACCCCATTGGGGTTTGATCCCCATCTACCAAGCGGAGAACTCTAACCAAGGGCTCTGACACCTGCAATTGAAAAATACAAATTACAAAAAGATTAATTAATGAAGTTACAAATTAATAATGAGAGACTTGAAAAAAGAATAATTAAAAATTCAGGCTTTGAAGTTACCTTCACAATCTCTGTAGCCTTTTGTGCAAAATGGTTGTTAAAGACTATGCATGCAACACCTTGTCCTTCAGCCTTCTTTGAATAAGGTGAGTCTAGCCATGCTTGACTCACAAACATTTGTTTCAAAGAAGTCAATGCACCAAGAATGCTTTTCAATGTCAAGAAAATCTTTTCAAACCTTGTAACACCGGCTCTCACCAAATCTCTCCCTTGGGTGTGCTCTCTCATCAAACGAAGAACCCAAGGATGATTGTAAATATATTTTGTGATCCTCCTTGCATCTTCCACAACTGGAGTCACCCAATCGAGTTTTCCTATGTCCTCCAAAAGAAGGTCAAGGACATGTGGTGCGCAAGGTGTCCAAAAAAGAGTGGGGTGCCTATCTTGGAGGATTCTACCTGCTACCACATATGTTGCTGCATTATCGGTGATTATTTGTACCACATTCTCAACTCCCACCTCCATGACAACTTACTCCAACATTAGAGCCAAAGTTTCTACATTTTTCACCTTGTTGGAGGCATCAACTGATTTCAAGAACACCACATTGTCCTTGCAAGCAACCAAAAAATTAATAATGGTGCGGTTTTTGCGATCCGTCCACCCATCAAAAAAGAATGGTGCAGCCATATTTTGTCCATTCTTTTCTTTGGTCCTCCACTACTTCTTTTGCCCTTTCAACTGCATTTGTGAGCAACCTACAAGAAAAAAGTGGAATTAGGTCTTCGTACACAATTTTGATTTAATAAACAAGAAAAACAATTAAAAATGAAATCAAGTGGACTATTTAGTTTTTACTAACCTCCCACCCAAGTCCTTGCCAGAAGGGGCCTTGTACCCTTTTCCTGAAACTGTCATTGCGGTCACCAAATTTAGCCAATAAGGATTGTCTGCCACATTAAATTGGATGTTGTTGAAGCACCAAAAATTGGCACATGCAATGTCTGTTTTCTCATGTGCCTCCCTATTCCATCCAGTTGCCTCTAATGATGGTTGTGCTATAGGTGTGTTCCTGGGCACAAAATAACTACCTATAGATTGTGTCCCTGATGGTGATGCAACAGGTACTCTACTAGAAGAAGCAAATGTGGTGGCCGAGGTGGTGTTGGGTTTGCGGATATGTGGGCCACGACGAGAGCCCACTATGCGCTGAAGTGCTTCTTCTTCAATGTCAACTGAAGCACCTTGAGATTCAACTATGGCTACTCTCATGGCTAGTTTTGCTCTCTCCCTTTGCATTTTTTTTTTCTTCCCCAGCTGCAAGCATGGCATTAATGTCTCTTTTAATTTCTTCTGTGGCCCCAAGACATTCTCTAGCATCATGCTTCTCGATGCCTGCAAGGTGGTATTTGAGGTGGTTTATGCCTCCATGAAATATTTTTCACATTTAATGCAAATCACCGACCCTAGTTCCGGTCCTTCATAGGCATACCTCCAAGCCCTATCTCTAGCACCTTTAGGACGAGATATATCTAGATGGGCATGGTTCTAGTGGTCAGTTATGCCCTGAATTTGCCATATTGAATTAATGGTTAACTGTTAACCTACACATACAAAGTGAAAAGACAGTTAATATTTTAGTTAAAATTTTTACTAAACTATCTATATTAGTTTACAAAATTTTAGATATCATTCAAAGTTCAAAAAATAAAACATAAAACTATTAGGGTTTTTTTTGTTTTGAAAAACTAGAAATTCTTCAAAAAAATAGTGAAAACTTCAACAAAACTTGTCAAAAGTAGTGTTAAATCTTGTTCCAATGACTCGAAATCAGTTTTAATTGCTTAGGAATGATTTTCTATTCAACTAGATGCAACAAAAAATAAATAAAATGTTTTAAAAAAAAATCAGAAAACCTACTGGAGAATCTGATTTTCCTTCAAAAACCACCTCAAATCCGCTTCAAGTCCACTTAGAATTGGCAAGATTCGATGGAAATCGGTTTGCAAGTGTGTGGGAGTGTGTTTTTACCCTTCTCAGCAAAAAATAGACACAAAATGACGAAATAAACTTGTTTTCTACCATTTTTCCCCTTTATTCCCAAGCGGCTGAGTTTTTAACATGGACTTGCCGAGTTTTTGGCAAAAGCTCGCTGAAAACTTGGCGAGTTTTTGCCAAAAACTCGTCGAGTTTTCTCGGCGAGTTGTGTTTTCGGCAACTATGCTATTTCCTATAAGAATTAGGCCCTCCACATACATGACTGAAACTAACATATTGGATTTATAAAATAATAAATATATAATAAGAATTAGGATTTGTGACAATTTTATTGAAGCCTAAATCTAACAAGTATTCAGCATTTCATGAGTACCAAACACAAGTTGCTTGCTTCAGCCCATATATGGCCTCTTTAGGTACCATGGATGGTGAGTCTCTTGCCCATCCACCTCAAATCATTTAGGTTGATTTATGTATACTTACTCCTCATTTGCCATTCAAAAATTTGTTTGACATCCATCTAATATAAAGACCAACTATGATGAGATGCAACATTTGCCATTCAAAAATTTGTTTGACATCCATCTAATATAAAGACCAACTATGATGAGATGCAATAGACATAACTATCCTAATAGAAGTATACCTTGCAATTGAAGTAAAAGCCTCATATTCAACTCCATCTTTTTTGAGAGAACCTTGTGCAACAAACTTGGTCTTGACTTTTCTAAACTCCCATCTATTGCATGTTTCACTTTGTTCAACCTCTTTGAATCAATTACTGACTTCCCATCTAGCCTAGGCATAACCTCCCAAACACCATTTAGATAATGGAGTTGTACTCTTTTGCCATGGCATCTCACTATACTCGCTTTGAAACAGTTCAATGAGCTTGCCTTGACTCAACCATAAGCTGATTCAATGAATTAACTGGAAAGCAAATATTAGGTCTAATAATTACCATATGTACAAGAGAACCAATCAATTTCTTGTATACCAAATGATCAAAATTTTGATTCAAAATCTGCTGTCAACTTAAGATTTGGAATCATTGGAATCTTTAGAATCTCCATTCTGTACTTTACTTGACTTAGGAAGATTTCTCTTGTAACTTACTACACTTCAAGGCCTAAGTAGTAGTTTGTAAAGCCAATATGCTTTATTTCAAATTGGTATGTCATCTCCTGTTTGCACCATCCTACAAACTTCTCACTATTTCCTATAAGAATTAGGCCCTCCACATACATGACTGAAACTAACATATTGGATTTATAAAAAACAATATATAATAAGAATTAGGATTTGCAACAATTTTATCAAAGACTAAATCCAACAAGTATTCAGCAATTTGTGAGTACCAAACACATGTTGCTTGCTTCAGCCCATTTAGGCCCTCTTTAGATACCATAGATGGTGAGTCTCTTGCCCATGCACCTCAAATCATTTAGGTTGATTTATGTATACTTACTCCTCGCTTGCCATTCAAAAACATTGTTTGACATCCATCTAATATAAAGGCCAACCACAATGAGATGCAATAGACATAACTATCCTGATAGAACTATACCTTGCAATTGAAGCAAAAGTCTCACAATATTCAACTCCATCTTTTTGAGAGAACCTTGTGCAACAAACTTAGTCTTGACTTTTCTAAACTCCCATCTATTGCATGCTTCACTCTGTACAACCACTTCGAATCAATCACTGACTTCCCATGTATTAGGCCTAGGCATAAGCTCCCAAACATCATATAGATAATGGAGTTATACTCTGTTGTCATGGCATCTCACATTACTTACTTTGAGTTTGCCTCCTCAGAGTTGAAAGGCTTTGTATCAATGATGGAAGACATCAATGAAACTTCTTAGGTGGATGACCTCCTTGGCAAGAAGTTTCTAATGCTCCCACTTGTCCTTGTGCCTCTTGTAATGTTGAATAAGCTATCTAGGTTTCCTACTATTTCAGCGAGTAATGATGTATTTGTTGCAATATTGTAACTTTGTTGATTTGTAGTTGGTACTGTATTTTAGCATTCAGAATTCGGAACAACATATTCATTGTCATCAAACTTCATGGGAGGCACTTGAGACCTAGAGGGTCAGGCATTCTCATCAAATTTCACATCTCGCCTCACTTTTATCTTTCGTTGTGATGAAACATACATCTTGTAAGCTTAGGAAGACTCATTGTATCCCACAAAGACACCCTTCAGGTTCAAGAATTCATACTTAGACCTTTTCTTCTTTTAGCATATGAATGTAATCAAGACTCCCAAACACTTTAAAATAAGAAACAACAGGCTTCTTTCCTGTGTAATCTTTCTTTGGAGTCTTATCCTTCAACACCTTGTGAGGACACCTGTTTAATATGTACACAATACAGCTGCATGCATTTTCCCAAAGAAACATGGGTAAATCAAATAGAAATCTTTCTTTGGACCTTATCTTTCTCTCTGCAACTCCTTTTTACTGAGGGTTATAAGACACTATCAACCCCCCCTATATAAGGTACCATTATCATAGGCCAAAATAATATATTCTTTTTCTAAAATCTCTTTATAGCTGGTCCATTCAATGACAAGGATTTAGAATTTTATCAATATAACTTGTTCTGTGTTACAACCTACCGGAGTGTCAGCCAACAATTGCTCAAATAGAACTATACATAATGATATTGATCTTAAATAACAAAATTAATGATATGGCAATTACCAAACATATAAAAATACTCTTAACCCCATGGTGGTTTCATGTCATCTTGTCATACCAAATGTATCTATTATTCATAGTGCAGATATGGGATGACATGTGAAAATTTAAGACCAAGAGCACGAATAGGTTAATTTAAGTTTCATCATCAAACCATTTCCAAAAATGTCAAGTGTCCTTGGTTACAAGCTGGTGGTATGCTATGACTTGGGCTTTGAAATATTACTGTATTAGATATTTATGGTTCCTTACAATTTTGGTTCACATCCTTTATTTTTTTCATTTTGCAAAAGCAATGGATTATTAGAATGCTGAAACTCAAACAAATATTTATCTAATTCTATACAAAAAATTCTTTTTTTGGGAACTTAGGTAAATTAGATAAATGCAAGACAAATTCACAAAACAATGAATTCTTATCAAGTTGAGAACTTTAAGTGATCAAAGCTTCATTTTCCTAACCATTTTACAATCAGTTGTTGCTATGTGTATCACTTATTTTGGCTATTCACTATTGTGTTAAATGGAAATTGTTTGTAAAATGCTACACCCTTACCTTAAAGCAAAATGGATGTTTGTAGTGTTTAAATCACAGCCATATGAATTTCAGATTACCCATTTTCTCTTGCCAGTTGTGGTAATGGCATTTTTGTAATGAAATAAGATTGAAATGAAAATAAAACTATCAAGGCAAGTGGATAGCATTAGCTGGGATGATATTACAGAGAAACATTTTCTCTATCTATTGTCTTTATTTTAAGAATTTTGTTTCAGTTTGGGCTTTAGAAATGAATGTTTATTTGGGTTGGTGTTATTACACGGGCATAATTTGAGGGCACTTTTTTAGTTTTTTCTTATGCATCTGTTAGTGTGTTAACATTTTGACTCATTTATACTGTTGTACATCTAATGCAGCATGCAGCAATTCCAGATCTTGATAGTTGCACATCATTCTTTGGTGTTTATGATGGTCATGGAGGTATTTTTACATGCACAACACAAGTTCTATGTGATGAACTGTCATTTTATTGGTATCTGTTAATCAATTTTTGTTTTCACAGCTTCCCAATTCAAACTAGTATTATGTCCTTATATCGATTATCATTATTATTATATCTTACACATGCAACTTGTGAAGGGACATTTCTTCCTACAACTAATTCTCTACCTAGTTAGGGTAATGTCATTATAGAAAAGATTGTAAAATCTTACTTGCAATCAATATATATTGAGATCTAGAATGACAAACTGTTCTAGATTTTCTAAAATACAAGATATTAAGAAAATTAGTATCCTGTCCTCACCTTATGCCACCTATGCACCATGGGTCCACCTAGAGGATGTCATTCTTCAGTTGGTGAAGCACATTATCATGCATCATGGATTCCGCTATCAATTATTTCTAAGCCAATTTTTTTCTAAATTCCCAATAAGTTGATTTCCACATCTCTCCAAGTTCTAGTTGTGCTAATGGTTGTACCATCAACAAGAGCAATATTGTAATGGGTAGTAGTAGTCTTCCGAGCTCTTCCCAAATTCTTTTTGGAATAATTCTAACATCTGCTCCTAGGTTGACTAGTTCATGCTTAATGTGTCTATTGTTTACTCAAAGTTCTATTAGGATCAGTTTCTTTTTCCATCTTGTTGGGGTTTTTGCCACACTTAAGATTTGTGGTTTTAAATTATTTTTTTTGGTTTTAGTCCAATATTTTAGAACTGTTTCAATTTTTCTAATAGACTTTTTCTTTCGCAAAGTTTGCCAATTCCTTCAATAGTTGAGCTTTTTCTCCTAAGATGCAACTTGCAATAGTCTTCCTTTTTCTTTTCTTCTATGATAAATTTCTTAGTATCTTTAGTTATTTTGTCTTCCTATTAACGCGGTATCCATTTCTCTTTTTATTACACCAACTTCATTTTTCTTTTCATATTTTGTCATGGATTTCTTCCTTAATTCCTCTTTTTTCTCCAAGTATTCTTTCTTTAGTTGTGCATCCTCTATGAGTGATAAATGACTTTTTATGTCCTTGTCCAATTTGACTTTCATGCATGTCCTTAGTCCCTGAAAATTTGTTTAGGTATGTTAATTATGACACATTTAAGTAGCAACAATTAAATATTTGCTTAATTGTTTCATGTTAAACATTTGCTTTGCAATGAACACCTTGAGTCAACTCATGGTAGAGCCTAGGTTGGAGCATTAAGTAGCAACAAAATGTGCTCAGATATTTGAAGGGCACAATGGAGTATGGTTTGAGATCTCTTGGAGATGGTGAAGTGAAGTTGCAGGGGTATTCAGACTCTGATTGGGTAGGTATTGTAGCAAATAGGAAGAGCACCCTATGGTGTTGATTTTGCTTGGGTTCACGAATTGTATACTTCAATAGCACTAAGCATATAAAGGTAGAGTATATGGCAGCTAGTCTCACTAGTTGTGAGGCCATTTAGCTTTGCAAGTTTATTGCGAGGTTGTTTGATTAGGATTTGGATCCCACAATCATTTACTATGATAATAAGAGTTGTGTCAAATTCTTTGAAAATCAAATATTTCATGACAGGTCCAAGCACATATAGATTACATGACTTCATTAGAGATAGGGTTCAAAAGGGAGCAATTAAGCTTCAATTTCATCTCCACCAATCAGCAAGTAGCTGATATTATAACCAAGCACTTAGGAAAAGGGTCTTTAGAAACAGACTTGGATTGGTGCAAAATTTCTTCCTCACTTAGAGGGACTGTTGAATTTTTAGCTCAAAGAGGAACTTCCACATAGGCTCGATATGAACACGTGGGGAAAAGTTCAAGCATTTCAAGTTAATCTGTTTACATTTCACTTTAGTGATTGAAGTGAAAGCTCTTCATTTGGGTAAATAACTCTAAATAAAGTGGAGATAAATATTTAGATTGAGGGTGCATTCAATGAGAACTTTAAGTCAAAGAATCATTTTGTAAAAGATTTTATGGATTTGTAATTTTCAATAATCATCAATCATCATATCTTCTATGACACTATGATTTCCATTGTACTCCTTTTTGTTCTAAGACTAATAGAAAAAATATGTGCACGCTATCTAAATTCAGTAGTTTCTATGTTATTTGTTGAATTTATGTATTTTCTTGATTTTCTTAGTTTTTAACAAGTTTTTATGGAGTTTTTGAGTTTGGGCCAAAATTTTGGGCTATTGAGTCTTTGGTGATTCGAGGTTTAAAACTGTGGTTCTTATTATTATTGACGCTGTAAATAGTCAGATCCAATCAATTGTAAGTGTAACATGCCTCTATCGGTTGAATCCATTAAAATTTATTGCTTCAAAATAGAGTTTCATTATGCATCAGTATTTGGGAAACAATTTGCATTTAAGAGGTATATTTTCAGTGCAAATTATTGTTGCCTTAAAATTGAAGATAATTCCTTTTCTCACGAAAATACTGTTGCACTTGACTAACCTTCTTTTATCTTATTAATTCCATTAAGAAAACAAATTCTTTCATACAATTTTGAATGGTAGGGGAAATAAATTTATTTATTCTTGAGTATGCAATGTTTATTTTTCATAATTCTATCACTATTTTTTTCCAACACCAAAACCTCATTTTTTTACCAAACCTTCTTTTCATTAAAGAACTATTGACTATGTTGGGGAATTTGACTGGTCTAAATGATAAGGGATGCACAGTTGAAGAGAATAATATCATCATTCTTGAATATTTTTATTTATTTTCTTCTCTTTTTAGAAACTCTTTACAATAGTCAGCAAAAACTCAAAACATTTATGGATACTTGATAATATCTACTTCCACCGCACCCAAACTGTTTCCTTCACTCTCTACTAAGCGTGAGATATCAAATGCATATGAATTAAGAAATATTTTATCACCTTCTTCTTGACGTTAAGATCAGAGATCATGCAAGTAAACAAAAACAGTAAAAACAGCTTTAATAGTCTATTTTCCCTCCAATAACATGTGTATATTTCTTCTTTCTTCCAGTTTGTACATGCCATTGTCTTGTTTGTCTCATCAAAGTTTTGACACAAATCTAAAGTGTTACCACAACATGGAGAAATTGTTCAATATGGGGACACTTGGGATCCTTTGGATGTCTAGGCACTCCCAAGTCATCCCATGGATGTCAGAGTGCCCTCCCAACATACCTTGCTATTGGGGACGCCCCATTGTAGGTGGCAATAAGTGGGGATAGGCA
Organism: Cryptomeria japonica; assembly: GCF_030272615.1. Taxonomy (NCBI): domain Eukaryota; kingdom Viridiplantae; phylum Streptophyta; class Pinopsida; order Cupressales; family Cupressaceae; genus Cryptomeria; species Cryptomeria japonica. Next base: position 387,775,901 of record NC_081407.1, read on the forward strand.
GGGGGGGTGGGTGTTTTGTTCCTGTCCCTGAAATGACTTATTTTTGGTTTGGAGAAGAGGGTAAGGGTATGCATTCCCATGAAACTTTTAGATCCTTTACCTTCTTATTGGAGAAACTCCAATGAAATATCATCTAGCAAAATTGTCGACTCTATTTCTCTTTTCAGCTGCCATTTTTTTTCAATCATTTTCCAAGAGTTTTGTTCTGCTTGCCAGTCTCCTAAAAGCCTACAAGCATCTGTTACACCCTATTTTTAATAACTACCTTTGGGTTTCTTCCACCTTTGGCAAGCATCCACGAGCTGTCCTCATAGAAGGGCCTGATTTTGCCATCATCATGTCTGTTGTGTGCTCTAAGCATGATCCAATTGCTTCTGTTTCATATCTCTATAGAACACTTCATCAAAAACTTTGCAATCTAGGTTTTTATGGTTTGACACTCTATTGTATTTTTCATGAATTGCTGTACTTACAATTAGTAAATATTTTCAGTTATGTGATTAAAGGTTGTTTTTCACATCTATATTGCACTAGTAGACCTATCAAATTTTAAAAATTCTAATAAGAGTATAATTGGTTTGCAGGGAAAGTTGTTGCCAAGTTTTGTGCCAAGTACCTTCACACACAAGTTGTTAAAAATGAGGTGTATGCAAAGGGCGAATTATGTGAAAGCCTTCAAAGAGCTTTTTTCAGGTTCTTTAATTTGTTGTCTATGTTGTATTCAATTTAAATTGTGAGCTAGGTTTTCTTTTAAGTTTCTTGTGGAGGTGGAAGTTCAATAGTTTAATGCTTACTTTCTTGAAGCCCGCAAAATATTAAGAGCCTTAAATTTGAATAGTTGAAGTTTTGAAAGAAAATGCTTTTCAAAAAAATTCACAAAATAAAGCCAGAGAGAATGGAATAGAAAGAAAGGAATCAGAGATATGATGTATAGATGTATATAGCTTCACTTGAGGAAGTAGTTGATTTACTAATCTGAATTAAATATTTTCCATACTGATTAAGTTTTGGGAAGGCTAGTTTTAGCTGATTGTCAATTGAAAGTTCAGTATTTATGGTTATTTGAAACAAGTTAATACTCTTCATACTCTGCAACTTATATTATTTATTTGATTAATAGTCATTGATTGGACATTCTCCCATAACTTGTGACTTATATTCTTCTATGTACTTTTATATCATCATCTTCATTTAGTGGTTTGCCTTTCATTGTGCCTTTCCTCTTTTAGTTTGCACTCCCTCAGACTTCTCTCGCATTTCATTACCCTCTCTTTGTTTATCTGTCTTGGTAACAGTGAATATTTAGCTTAAAGCTAGTAAGAGTCATCTTGCTTACTGCAGAAGACAAAATGGATAGTAAAACAACATATGAACAATTCCAACTTGAATATATTTTAGATATAAGAACTTATACTGATTATTTTAGCTTGGTTGGATACTGACTTATTTGATTCAGACTAGGACATACACAAGGTGGTGATGAATTAAAATTTGTTCACGTTACATGTGCATGTTTTGTGATGGGGAATTGTATTAATGTTTCATTATGTTTTTTGAGAGATCTCCCAGGTTAATTGAGTCAAACTTTTAGTTTATTCCATCTTTCAGGGTAATTACATACAGTCTTGGCATTAACTTTTATCTCTTGATTGTATCATTTGTTGAGGAAAGGTATACATTTATGTATGCGTAATGATTTATTTTGATACTTAAGAACAACTTAATGTTTACTTCTTAACTCTTAGTAGGAAGAACACACTTAATTCACTTGAACATGTCAACAAATTCACTCACAAACAATATTTCTGACAAAAGAGCATTCGTAACACTTCAAATTTATGATCAAGACTATCACCTTCAGGCTTAGGGAAGGACAACAATGCCTCCTTGTTTCTCAAAGCAATGATTAAGCCTCAAAAATTTATCCATAGCTGATGAATCAAGCACAAAATTTCAACCCAGCAGCCATTGATAGGATGTAGTAATTCCATACAAGACAACAAGCTAAACCATTAGACATGCATGTAAATCCATACAAAAAATTGGCAACAAAATGGTGAGGCCAATCAAGTACTACACCTTGTAATGAATTTACAAACAATATCTTCTAAGGTGGTTCACAATCATGCTAGATAAAAGTAAATATTTATCTTTTCGGAATTACCTTTTATGAGTTAAAACTTAATAATTATTGAAAACTTTGTTTTGTAGTAGGTGTTAGGTCAATACTTTTAGTTTTGTATGCAACTTCCATGTTTAGCTTATGATGTCTTGTGTTACTATTTTTTGGCATATTTAATCCTTATGCGTACTTGCATGATCCAGTCTTTGCTTTTAGCTAAACAATTTAAGCATCTAGTTGTAGGATTTATTTTTAGTCAAAAGTACAAAAACATTTCGCCTTGTGTTCAAGTGCGTGATTCAGCCTTTAACCTTAGGTGAATCTAAAAAGGTACACATTTATTTATATTCAACACAATGGTGAATTGGCCCAAGAAACTTGTACAAATTGTAAATAGTAATTGCATATTCTATAGATTAGATTATTTTTTATTGTTGGGTAGCTTCCCCTTTTAATTCAAAGAGTGTTCCACTGCATTTTTGTTCCATTTTGTGTCATACTAAAAGGCACAAATTAAAACACTAACCCACCACATGGAGAGCACAAATGCCAAAACAACTATGTCTAACGTGCCCTTTGACAAAGAGCAGCTTTTATTATTTTATCAGTTGATAATTCTCTAATTATGTATTGTTTGGACTCGATGTTATGCTATTGACTGTCTAATCGCTACATATATGATATCTGTTACATGTACTTTGCTTCCTAATGATTATACTTATTTTTGTCCTCTGCCTATAATTTTATTTGTGTTTGGAACATTGTCAAAGTTGCCAATCTAGATTTTGATTAATTGGAGATCTTACCAAGGTATTTTTGGCCCTAGAGTTTACAGCCATGGTTATTAAGATAGTTCCAAAAACAATCTCTGAAATTATGCTATGTTATCAGGTCCATGGGTGAAGTTGCCGGATCTGGGTCCAGTTCGTACTGGATTCGGGATCTGTTCTAGTGTGGTAGGGATTCATTGAAGTTTTGCAATGCTTGGAAATAAAAATAAAATCTTTGATTTATGCCAACATAATGTTTAAAGAAATGGCTTTTTGGTGTGAGAGATCTGCAAAGTGCTGCAGTGCTGGATCTAAAAATATAATATTTAATATGATATTATTACTATTTCTCTATAATATTATAGTTATATATTATAATATTAATTTATATATATTATATTGTAATATTTATAATATTCTATTCTTATAGACTTATAGTTATATTATTATGTAAATATATATTATTACTATATAATATATTATTAACATTTATTATTTTAAATAAGGTTTATAAATATTTCTAAATAAAAAAATAAAAAACAGTAAGAAATATAAATGTTGTTTCTTATATATATATATATACACCCACATATGATTTTTAGGTGGTGTTTGTATGAATGAACCCAAAATGAACCCAACCCCAAATTTTTTTTAGCTGAATCCACAAGCCTGGACCGGGATCTGAACTTGAACTGGCAACATAGAAATTATTTAGTCTGTATTAATTAATATAAATATATCTATTTTTTCCAAGCAGAAATGTAAGTAGATATATTTTATTTTTTGTTAACTATCTATGCTAGACAAATAAAATGGATATATAATCTATTGTGTAGAAGACATATTATAATGTCTTGTAAATCATTGACCTTGAAAATATAAAGATATAGTCTAATTTGTAGCTGCTAGTTATATCATCAAAATCGTAGGCTTGCAAAGCAATTTGCATATATGCAAATTGATATAGAGCCTAATAACTTCTAGAACATATTCTACTGATATTTTATAAGAATTTCTTACAATGCAGGAAGATGCGATTTTTGCTACTTCTTGTTAGTCTTTTAATATGGAAGCATTGAAATTGATGCATTTTCTTGCTCTATTATGATTAATATCATTGTAATGCGTTTAGATTAGTATATTACAATGGGACATGCTTTAATACATCAAATCTTTTTTTGATGCAGGATGGATGAAATGATGCGTGGACAAAGAGGATGGAGAGAATTGGCTATACTAGGGGATAAGTTCAACAGATTTACTGGCTATTTGGAGGGATTTATTTGGTCTTCTCCCAAGCATACAGAAGGCAAAGATGAAAAACAAGAAGACAATTGGGCATTTGAACCAGTTTGTGAATTTGTTCCTTTCTACCACTGTATTAGACATCTTTATGAAATATTTGTTCAATTTTTTTACTTACTAAAGATAAATTAGTCATTAACAAAATTTAGATTGATTATCTTTTAAAATTTTGTAGAGATTAATTAAGATTTATCTTGTAAAGTATTTAATACTTGAATTTATAAGTGGAGGCATTCAAGAGAAACTGAACAATGGAACCATTGAAGCAAAAAATATGGACAGCTAGAAGTATGATAAAATGTGTGAGGAGGCATAGTAAGAAGACTATCTCAAAAGAGTTGGAAATCTATTCTTTTTGAGATGTATTATATTTGGCAATTGATTGTTGAGATGAATGTGAACCTGTAACTTGTATCCTTGTTAATCCTTATCCTCATATCCTTCATGTTTATGTAATTTTAATGGTTTGAATACCTTGAAAATATTAGATGAACAATATGTATCAAAAGAGATATCTAAGAGGTACTTTGGGAACGTGCCAAGCTACTATGGGGACTTTTGGGGGAAATCTTGATCTTTACGAAAAGCATAGGGAAATGGTGGAATTCAGTAGAGAATCATAGAAGCGCAGTTGTACCATCAAAAATTACATAGAAATTGCTTTCCAACAATATGGTATATGCCTGCATTTGGGTGAATTTGAGAGTTGACAATGATTAGAAAAATATATACTAAAGCTAGAACATTGCTGATGTTAAAAGAATAGACAAGCAGTCAATGAGGTCCACTTAAAAAAGATTAAGTAACAAAATCCTTTCAACATATAATTTCAACTAGAAAGTAGCCATCTGAGAACAAACAGAAGTTCAACTCATCCATATACACCAAAAGAAGGATTTTATGGTGATTAAGTTTCAGAAATCTTCGATGTTATCAATCAAAGTAAGTTCCACCCTTACCACAATTAATTATTTCAGCATTACATTGAATTTTATTTTTTAGGCAAATTACTTCTAGAGTGGATAGCTCTCTTTATATTGAAATGAAATGTTTTCACATTGCCAACCTATCAGCCAATGTTGAAGATCATGATGTGAATGCTTCAATGACCTCTTGTAGCCTTTTAATTTGAGCAGGAGAGATTTTCATTGAATTTACGAAAGAATCATATGTTTCCATGTTATTTCTTGACAGTCCATCTCTTATTTAGGCAATAGCTTGTTTCATGTCTTCATTTTTCCTTGCTACAAGAATGCATATTGCATCTCCAACTAGGCCTTCTTTGCGATCTCTGTTTAAGCTTGCAAGGGCCTTGGAAGCCTCAACTCTGAGCAGCCACCACAAGTCTGCTAATGGCTCGTTCACCTCATTTGAAGTTGCCTGATGTCCTCACTATGTTTTAAAGAAACCTCTCCAAAATCATACGCATCCTCACCACCTATGTCTTCGTCTGTAGAAACACCTCCTTAAGTTGGTTTGTTAGGATTCACTGGTTGCAATTATAGGAACATCATTTGACTGATAAGAAGTCCGCCGTTGTAATGCTTGTGAGGTATGCAACCAAGATGGATCATTTATGCTTCTCTCTTCCACCACACAACTCTCAAACTGCTTGGATTCACACTTGTAGTGTCATAAATTACACCCCGTGTAATCCTACGCTACATAAGTGCCTTCGCTTTATGCTGATTGGAGAACTCCTTAATTGCCTTGTCCTTTTGTCCATCTCACTTGCCTCATTAGCCATCCGCTTTGTCCTTTTCTTACCATGTTGACTATTTGATTTGTAGACCCTAGCGCGTCGTGGAGATGTCTATGTGCCGCGCAAGCGTCTTGTGAATCTAATAGTGAAGGTGGCCATTTGAGTGTCACACCTATGCCTGGAAGATGCTCGTAATGCCTCTGTGCGCGTCCACTGACATTCGCCTATGACCAACATGCATATGTTCCCCTTTGAAGCCCATTTTTTGGTCTCTAATCATGGATTCAATCTCTCCGGCTGTGAATTCGATCACTCTATTGGTTTTTTGCATCTAAGTTTGTCTAGAAGCTCTCTTTCATTGCATAATTGGCTCTTTGATATTACCATCGTTATCATGCTTCGAGGAAGACCGGTTTCTTCTTCATCCGACAAGCTTCTCACTTTGGGTGTGGAAGGGCAATCTTCTTCTTCCTCTGTCTCTTATTATCTCCATAGCATATTATCGATTGTCTTTGTTGTATCGTTATTTATCATTTTCCATTATCTATCTATCTATCTATCTATCTTTGCTGTCCATGGAGCTGGAAACACCAAAATGGGGGTTTGGCTGTGGCAGGCCTCTAAAACACAGCCACAATCTTTCATCTTTGTTTGCTTTGTGTGTAGGTTGTCGAGTTAATTTGAGGAGCTAGCTGGAGGCTTCAAGCGTGGACCAATTGTGAGGGTTTTCTTCTTTTCTCTTTTATCATTTCATAGTTAGTCGTACTCACTTAGTTTTATCGTTATTTTTTGCTTTTTCATTATTTAGGCACGTTTCCGTCACAGCAATCCCTTTGTATGAACTCTGTGACTCTGTTCGTATGAGACGCTAGCGTGTCGTGCTTTCGTCTAAGGTCCGCGCTTGTGTCCTTAGACTGAGTGTTATAGAGTTACGTCAGAAGACCTTTGTGACACGTTTAGTGTCATCTAAGGGGTACTAGACAGTCATACACTTTGTATCGCATCCTGAGTGGAGAGGTCGAATAGTGAGTCCCTGATTGGTGTTCACCCGCCTATCAAAAAGGTTCACTTTTTCCCATCTACATTTTGGTGAAGCCAACATGAACCCACCCTGCATATCTTTTGTAGAAACCCTTGTTTCTCCACTGCTGAGATTGTTTGTTTTGCAAGTTTGGTGTTTTGAAACAAATTGGTTTTTTCTTTGGATTTTTATGAATAATAGTGCCAGGCAAGAAATTAAGCATGAAACTAAGCAATGAGAGGAAGAATTAACAGCTGCAAATTAACTATAAATTTATTCAATCATTCTAATTGCCTTTTATATTACATCATACTCGGAGAATGAAGAGAACTATTTGTTGTCTTTCTAGAGAGTTGCAGCAGAATATAGGGACTGTACGGCCAGCAAGTTCTGATTGTTCATGCCCAATAATGGACTCTTTTTGCTCTCCAAAGCTGCGTTTAGGCTCCACTAGCCTTTGCTCCCCTTCTGAAATTTATTTGGGATTTCTGGGCACCTTCACATGCCAAATTGCCCAAGCCCTAGCTGTACGGCTATGCAAGGAGGTTCCACTGGAAATATAATGAGATGTACGGTCTGTGGGAACAAGAAAAATGATGTGCAATGTGATGTTTTATCTCTGATTTCAGACCTGTTCATCCACCTCCCTCAATCGAATTGAATCTTGGAAGAATTCCTATAGAATTAAGAACAATTAGAGCTTCTGAATGAAGCTCTCCTAGATACCAAATTCAAAAGATATTCCACTTCTTCAAATGGTTGCACAATGAAGATTGTTCAGTCTCCAATGGCTGATTGCACGCTGAAAACCCTGGCTTCTGCTTGCAGAGAGAGAATTTCATGAAGTCGAAATGCATAATAATGATGCCTTGGTTCGATTTCCAAAGGCTTTTATATTTCTCTTGCAAAGAGGCTCGATTTTCTCTCTTAATCATTTAATTACATTAAATGCCATTAAATGATATAATAACTTGAACTTCAGCATTTAATAATTCATCTTGAGAAATGTGCCACGATTAATTAATTAAATGCCCCCCTTTAATGATGAGATGACCCTCAATTATAAAGTTAAGTTATAACTTTATAATCAGCCCCTTTATTAATAATTTAATAACATTTTGGCCATTAAAATATTAATAACTCCCTAAATACACAACATGTCGCTCTGCTGTCTGAAATGGGAGTCAACACTATAAATCCCCATGTGACCAAATGTTCTGCTAAAAATAGAAAGGGGTCCTTCTCGATGACTTCTGACTTACTATAAATAGCAAGTGTAGCAAACGAAGTCCAAAAGAAGCCAAACGAAAGCCAAATCGGAGGATACTGAAACTTAAAGATGAATACAACCCTCATAAGACCCTCTATCCAACTCATTAGCCTATGAGGGTCAGAATCATAGGCTAATCCCACTGAGTATCTGATGTCAACTAGATGGGGACATCACATCTTTAGATTAACCTCATCTCCTATTTCTTTCATTTGTCTTCTCTATCATTTCTGCATCGTCAAACCCCGAGTCGGGTGGTGGCCCCTTTGTCAACATGTTCACTATCATTCTAGTCTCGCCCCCTAGCTAGAAGGTGCAAAACAAGGAAATATCATTCACACCTTTAGACGCTCTTCCTATAGCGAGGAACCTACTCTATTATACATTCCGACTAAGATCAACAATCACACTAGTACAGGTGATGGTAGATCACACATGCCAAGTCGATGTCATTACGGAGGAAGCTCTATTCATAAATGGCTGGCATAGGGTGAGATACGATGAGTATCGTGCCTTTGTCCAAACACGTGATGGGCTCTCCATTCCACCTCTCAGGAATATCACTTTGATGGTCCTTGTGGGACCCAAAACCGTTTCCACCACCTCTATTGCCATTCTTGAATTGGACCTATTCCGGGTTAAGCTAGGTATCCCCTAGCTAATTGCTATGGAAGCAATCCCTTCAAGCGTTCATAAATGCTGAAAATTTTCTCATGAGGGGCAATGCACACAATCCAAGACATTCGATTCCAGCCATTGATTGCCCACAGAGGTTTTACCTTAGACCATTTTTGACTTGCTTTGGTTGGACCCATGACTTCTCGCAGTGATTTGTTATATAAAGTTGGCCTCTTCATCAACTCAGCCTTCAGTTTCCTTGCCTCATCCTTCACACATAACTGCCCCATCTATTCATGTGCTCGAGTGGGTAGTACCTTATGCTCCTTTTGCATCGGGGGTTGAGGTTAAACCTGTTCCTCAAGGTAGACCTCCTCATCCACCTAGGACCAGGCAACCTACAATGGTGTCTTTTGTTCCTACATTTGTACTTGGTAGAAATAAAGGAAAGGCACCTATGTTGCCAAGGTCTGCATCCTGTCCTCCCTTTGAAGTCCCCATCCTTGCAGACATCCCTCGTCCTACTCAATATGATAAGTGTAGACATTCGCTCACCTCCATTGACTCCCACATCACATCCCGAAGGTGTCCCCTATTACTCCGACTACTTCTTGAGTAAAATGAGGAAGGGCGCCTATGGTTGTGAATGTGAGACTTATGTTAGCTACACCTCCTACTTCATCGGTTGGGCCTTCTTCACCGATTCTATCTCTAGAGGCCTCTCCTATGGAACATGATGTTGTTGAACCTTCCCAAACTTCCATTCCTAGAACCTATCTATGTTGTAATCGAGCGTGTGAGTGCAAGTGTCATCAACGCATGATGGCCCGTGAGCATGAAGTTGCTGCGAGTGCCGTGAGTGAACCGATGGTGTTTGTCTCTGCCTTTTTTGTGCTTGCTTTTGAGCCTATTGATCTTGCTCAAGCTTCGTCTTCTGTACTGTTGCCATCTGCTCCAGGGATTGTTGACAAGCCTCACCCTAAAGGGGTGCAGGTCTTCGTTGCTCCTTCCTTGGAGCCTCCCTTGATCACCTCCTTGCCAAAAGTTCCTCCATTCTCCTAGCCTGTGAACATGCTCCACACCTAGGTGGTGCCCAATGCGGTCCTATTTGCTTCGCAATTGTCTCTGAATGTTAGTTTTCTTGGGGTACTCAAACTTGCTATGATGGATTGGAGGTCTTCACCTTCGTAGAAACCGAAGTGGAAGTTTGGGTAGGGCATCGTGCCTGAGTTTCGCCGTCGAAAATCAACTCCGACACCTTTAGTTTCCATATCTTTGCCTATTTTGGTTTTTGTTTCTTTGTCTGCCTTTGTATGCTTTGTTAAGGAGGTTTCACCTTCTCTAGAGTTTGTTTATCTCTTTAAGAGGTTGGCAGTGCAGCTCCTATTCCGCCACGTCGGGTCGAGTCACCTGCCTCTTCTGATGAGTGTTATTTTGACTCCCTAGAGGATATCTCAGCACCATCGATGATCTTTACATGATCTTCGAACCTCTCCTCCTGGGAGCTTTTGGACGAAAATGTGGAATCTAGTTTGTCCCTAGCCCTTGCTACTAGTGCCACACTAGGCGCTACTCGTATAGTTATCCCCCATCGCTCCTGACCTCCCTCCCCATATGATCAAGATTGGGAGGACAATGACCTATTGGTGGGTAACCTTTAGGTCGGTGCCTCTCTTTCTTTATCTTGTAGACTAGAGGTTGTCTTTTTGTGTTCCCTCGTACTTTCTTTACATGTTTGTTCCCTCTTGGAGGACCCAAGATACCCCATTGGTACTTGGAAACGAGAGGTTATCTGTCTTTATATGTTATGTGCTTTCTTGAAGGACCCAAGTCACTTTGTAGGTGCTTGGAAACAAGGGATTTTTTGTCATAATCTTCTATTTGTTAATCGCCCTTCTTCTATTTGTCATATCTTGCTTTTCGATATCGAGGACGATGCAAAGCATTGGGGGCATTTAGGCTGTCTTTAATGTTGACCCGATTTTTATTTTCTCTTTGTCCTTGTGTGCCTTCTTCATACAATCCGTATAGTTCGCTACCATGATGAAACACCCATATGCAGCTATATATCATCTTATTCAACTGCTATGGGTTCTAACGCTGAATTAGCAGATCCCGTGTGCTTTTGTGTTTTTGTTGATGTTGTGGGTGCTATGTGTCATTTTTTGTAAGGTGGCATTCCACAAAAACATCTTGTTATGTTACGTAACACAACATCTCTTCTTGTTAGAATGACACGTGTTTCACACATACCATTCTAAAGGGGGGCCTCCCATGCCTTCATATTTTTGAATTTTTGCATCATCGTATCTGCATCTTGCATTATCTTGTTTGCCTATTAGTGGGGGCCAAACCACTTGATCCATCATCTTGTTTGCCTATTAATGGGGGCCAAACCACTTGATCTATCATCTTGTTTGCCTATTAGTGGGGGCCAATCCACTTGATCTAAGGTCACCCTATCATATGGCCATCTAGCATAACTTGCTACGCATATCAGTGAAATCCATTATCTTGTTTGCCTATTAGTGGGGGCCAATCCACTTGATCTAAGTTCGCCCTATTGTATGGCTATCTAGCATATCTCGCTATCCATACCAATGAAATCTATAAACCATTATCTTATTTGCCTTGGTGGGGGCCAAACCACTAGATCTTATCGCCTTTTTGGGGGGCCAATCCACTATATCGAAAATTGCCCTATCGTATGGCTATCTAGCACAATTTGCTGCCCATACCAACGATATCTATTTATCTTTTATCATTATCTGTTATCTCAATGCCTGTCGTATCATGTTATTTGCTTTTACATCAAACATGTTTGTCTACAACTAACGTGTTTTTGATGGAACAACTCAACAACATTTTTTCTAAGATTCAAGACTCTTCCTTGGGGGCATCTCCACACAGGTAGAGGATTTTGTTTCCCCTTCAAATCTCAGTAATCTCTACTTTAGATCACATTTCAATAATAATAATATGCTCACTAAAGTGGGGGCAAAATGCATTGTCATAAATTACACCCTGTGTAATTCTACGCTACATAAGCACCTCTGCTTTACACTGATTGGAGAACTCCTTAACCGCCTTGCCCTTTTGTTCATCTCACTTGCCTTGTCAGCCATCCACTTTGTCCTTTCTTACCATGTTGACTGTTTAACTCGTAGACACTAATGCGTCATGGAGACGTACACATGCCGCCCTTGTGTCCCACGAATTTGATAGTCTTAAGGTGGCTGTTTGAGTGTTATGCTTGTGCTTGGAAGATGCTCTGTTGTATCGCTATTTATCATTTTCCATCATCTTTCTATCTATCTATCTATCTTGGCTGTTCGTGGAGGTGGAAACACCAAAACTAGGGTTTGACTGTGGTAGGACTCTAAAACATAGCCACAACCTTTCGTCTTTGTTTGCTTTGTGTGTGGGTTGCCGAGTTGATTCAAGGAGCTAGTTGGGAGCTTCAAGTGTCGGCTAGTTGTGAGGCTTTTATTCTTTTCTCTTTTATCATTTCATAGTTAGTCGTACTCACTCAATTTTATTGTTATTTCCTACTTTTTCATTATTTAGGCACGTTTCTATCATAGTCTATCCTTTGTATGGAATCTGTGACTCTGTCCATATAGGACACCAGTGTGTCGCGTTGTCATCTAAGACCCACGTGTGCGTCTTTAGACAGAGTGTCATAGAGTTATGTCGAAAGACATCAATGACACATTCAGTGTTATCTAAGGGGTACCAGACAGTCATACACTTTGTACCGCATACTAAGTGGAGAGGTCAAATAGTGAGTCCCCAACTGGTGTTCACCTACCTATCGGAGAGGTTCACTTTTTCCCCACTACAACTCCTTTCATGTGGATGTTGATTGCACAGTCATCCTCTAGATTGCATATGATTTTTTTAAACACGAGACTCGTTCATATGTGTTGAAATTGAAATCATCCAATCATTGCAGGGATTTTTATGCTGTCACTCAATCATTTCAAAATGTCCTCTTCCCATGATGTATCAATCCTTGGTGTATTAGCCAAGTCCTTCCAATTCTTGAGGCGGTTAGAGATTTTGATTTTTTTTATCTTGATAAATCGCTTGATTAAATATGTAATTTGCTGCCGAGTTGGATTCTTTGTAAACATATCTAATCATGAACTCGCCTATGTACCCAAGGTGAGTGAAAATCTGATCCGTTGCATTGCGAGCCTCCAATTTAGAATTCTCTTGGTAATAATCACGTGGATGGTGATTAATGAATCACCTTCAATGTCAATGGAGGTGAGGCCTTTCTTAGCATAGAATTTTAAACCTTCATTTACCGCAGCAAATTGTTGTGTTATTAGTGCCATCTTGGAGCTTAACGCTCCAGCCCAACGCAAACGACCTCTATCATCCTGAGTTATGAAGTCAGCACCATATGTTCTCAGGTTCCCGAGCGATTCTCCATCAAAGTTGAGCTTTAGATGCCCATTGGGGGGAAGTTGTTGTTTGGCCATTTTAAGCTATACATCCTTGTTTTGGTTATTGAGATTGGCATTACACTAAAATTTTAATTACCTATTGTTATTCCTAATTTTTTTCAATCTACATGATTTATCAAAAGCCAAAGCTGAATTTTCCCCCATGTAGATGAAAAGTTATATAATAAATTGGTTGGAAACCAAGAATTAGAGTTTTCCTCATCTAGAAAGTGAGGCACTATTAAATGAATTGATATTTCTAGGAATTTTCGTTCACTTTTACTTGTGTGTGAAAGGAACCACATGGAAAGAATAGATTAGGCTAAGGAGAAAGAATGGTGATCTTGAGACAAGGCAAGAGAGTTGAGGAATGTCCAGGGGAACCATGAAAAATGTTGATCAAATAATGATACTTTTGCATCAAGCTAGAAGCACTGAAAAATGTACATGCTACTCAAGTGGTTTATTTTCCAAAGAAATAACTAATTGAAATGATATGGGGGCAAGAGGCACATTGACAATGTAGCTATTAAATCTAGTCTTCTCCCCATTATATGTGATTTCAGAGATAGTTGAAGATCACAAAATATTAAAGTGAATATGGAGCGAAAAGGAGAAATTAATATTATATTCATCAAAAAAGTTATGAAAGGAGGGAGTAGTGGACAAGAAAGGGTTGCCACTTTCCTATTTGCTATTTGCTATTTGCTTAGTGTGAGGCTTTAGTTTCTATAATCCCTTTTGGACAAAAACCCTCTAGAATTCCAGCTTTGGGGACGAAAACCCTCCTAGTTGGTTAGGAGGGTTAGAGTGATTTCACCCTAAAATTACCATTGTGTTGAAAATGTGAAATTATTCTAGTTTGGTGTTGAAGATGCACATTTTTTATGTGTTTTGATTTGTATTTTGTTTGCTAAAATTTTAGAGTTGATTATTTGAATTTTTCAGCTATTTTAGAGAGTTTGTGTTTGTTGGGATGCTATACTATTTTTCCACAGCTTGCCATATCATCCAAATGGATCGTATCATTCAAAAAGGGTTGTATTGCTAGTTAATGCATAGAAGCAAAAATCTCCAAAAAATACTGATTATAACTATTTTTGTAAATTGGTCCCACAAAAGATTCCCCCCACCCACCAAAAAAAAATCCCATCTTTCTAAAAAACATTGATTGCAGTTTTTAACCATTTTTTCATGTTCAGGTCACATTTGAAACTTTAATCAATCTCCCACCAACCTATGAAACCCTTAAAACTTGTGAAATGGCGAAATATTATATGAATAATGTTCTTGTTAGGCACAACTACAAATGGGAGCTCGCTGCTTGATGTGCATAGAAGGCACAACTAGTTGCAAACTTGCAAGGAGTCAGGCGGCGGTGCATTTGAGTTAGAGGTAGGCAATTTTTTGCTATAACACTGTTTGAAAATACATCTATAACTTTAAGCCATACAAATAGTATTTACACTAAATTCTACCACACATACAAATAAATGAATAATATGTTAAATATAATTTTCGTGCACATTACAAGAATCTTTCAATTTAAATTAACAAAATAAAAAAATTTAAACTTATTTTATTTTGGTTGGACTTCCATCCAATGCGATAGTATTTTATTGTTATACCAAGTGAATGGTCTATATTCTGAGGTTACATTTTAGCTTGTTGTTTGTACTTCATATTTTGTGTATTACTTTATCATGGTTTAATTTTGTCTATTTTAAAATGCTAGGGTTTTTGTCAATATCATCAATATGTTGTCACACGTGGTTTAATTTTGTGTCTTCTTATTGTTGTGTTGCAAACATACACACCCCATTGCAAATGGGGACCCTCACTTTTTCGTTTTCTACCATAGCTTTTTTGCTTACTTGCCTTTAGCTTGGTAGCAATCGTAGTTTTTTAACCTTTGTTTGTGAGAAGAAGTTTTGCCTTGTCAAGTCTAGGATAGGGTTAGTCTTGAGTAATTTGTGAACATCTTAAGGGTGTTACATCTTGACCTTAGGGTGTCCCGTCAAGTTAGGAATTCATGTTTCAAGTCCAGAACTCATGAATGAGCGTCAAAATTGAAAATTGAGGTCAAAGTGCTAAAGTTGTGAAAATTGCTCAAATGTCGTCAAAATCGTCAAGTTGCTAAAAATTGCAAAAATGTTGTTAGTGTCAATTGCTGGAAATTTTGAGTTTTGAAGTGATAAGCATGGAAGAGATGACATTTGACATGGACAAGGAAATTTCCTTTTTCTGACCTTGACAGGGAGTAAATAATGAGAAAATTTGTAAAAAAATTCCTTATAAATTTTCTAAATAAAATTCCTTGTGAAGAAATACAAAAATAAGTTGTGAATTTTTTGACAAAATTTCCAATATTCATCTAACAAATTCTTCCAAGGTAATTTCAAGCTAAAAAACATCTTTTTCATCAAATTTCCGCCTTAAATGTGAGGAAGCAATTTTAAGTAATTTCAATTTCAGCTTAAATGGATGGAAGTGATCTTAAGCAATTTCACTTCCGGCAAAAACAAGAGGAAGTGATTTTTGACAATTTCATTTCTGCCTCAAACAGATGAAAGTGATTAAGGGCAAATTTTTTTCCACCTCAAAGGGAAGGTAGCACTTAGCATTTCACACTCCCATATTAATTCCTAGCGCTCAACGCTTAGCTCGTCATTGACTTTCTTATCCTAAGGTAGGTGCTATGATGGGACTTGCTTACAAGTCGCCCCCCCTTCACAAATATATTAACCCTTGCAACCCTTGAGAGTCGAATTCAAACACATAATAGGGCTAGGTTCATGTACATTTAAATTCAATTTTTTTTTATTTAAATATGGAGCAAGTAGGCCAGATTGGGGAAGTGTTATTTTAAAAGTTAAGGGCCCTATAAAACAAAGATGAGAACTATTCATCCAAGCCTAATTCGCACTAGAGGCAGATGCGCCCATGTTTTGAGTAGAAGGGTTTTCTTTATTTTCAAATAACTGTGTACACTTAAAGAATCCTATCTTACAAAGAGGTTTGCCAATTGGTTCAAAACTTATCCGCTTAAAAGAATCTTTCATGTACTTGTGTTTTTAGATAGATAGTCGTCTGCTTTAGTTTTTTGCATGTGGTATGCTAGAATTGATTGGTCAACCTAGTGGCAAGGTGACATTTTGGTCCTTGGATTATGTCATCAACCTAAATTAGCTGGGCTTGTAGGGGACACATCATTAATATGAAGACATTTTTGGAAAAGATGTCAAGGTAAAAGGAATCTTTCTACTGCACAGAAATCTGGCATACCCTGAAGAGAATGGTTGTAATTCATTTCTCTCCATAATATTCATAGTTGTTTTCTTTGCTTAATTCTACAACTACATTTTGGGATCATGCCATTTCCTATTTTATTTTCTCCTTGGTTACTTGTATAAGATGACCAGTGTATCGTCTATATGATAATTGTTGGCACTTTTCAATTATTATACCTTCTATTTTTTAGCTCGTTCAACCCACTTAACTAACTTGTTTTATTTAAATAGGGGCCACATGCAGACTTTTCTGGGCCAAGTTCAGGAAGCACAGCATGTGTTGCGCTTATACGAGACAGTAAACTTATTGTTGCAAATGCTGGTGATTCACGTTGTGTTCTTGCAAGGAAGGGTCAGGTATTTTACTAAGGGGTATAGAAATTATGTGATATTTAGTATTCTTGTTCACTTTGGGAAATTGGAAAATGCTTATTCCTTGTTCTGTAAATTAATGTGGATTAAAATTTATTAGTTCTTCAGTTTTTTCTTATTTTTTATTATGTTTTTATCTATTTGAGTTCTTATGAAGTATCATCATTTTGTGTACATATGAGAGGCTATCGAGATGTCACAAGACCACAAGCCAGAGCTTGAAAATGAAAGGGAGAGAATTCTTCGGGCAGGAGGCTTTATTCATGCGGGTCGTGTCAACGGAAGTTTAAATTTGGCCAGGGCTATTGGTATGCTAGAAGTTTTCTTGAACTGACAATGCTTTCAACTAGTTTAAGGATAAGCAGATTTTTAATGTCCTTTGGACCAAATTGGTCTGCAGAACCCATGAAAGTGTGCCATTCAAATATTATATAAATGATGTTTTGTCTTTGATTTGGATTGTTTTTGTTGCTATTGCATATCTTCTTGTCTTCCGTGTCCTTTATTTCATCATTAGTGCCTGTTTACGAAGCATCGTCCTTAAAATTGTCAGTGATGTAGCAGTTCTATTTCTCAATTTGGTGTTGTTTGACCACCAAGTGTCCCTGAATGTGTCCCACTTTTTGGTTGTTTGAGAATGTTTGACTATCAAAGGTCTCTAAATGAAAATTTGAGTTTAGCTGTCTGAAAATCAAGAAGACACAAATTTGGCGCAGACATTTGAAGCCATTGTGTGCATGTTTTTTTCTCAAAAATAAATTGGCCTAATTTTTAAATTATTTTTGGCCCAGAAGTGATCACAATTTTATGAGTTGACCCCCAAAAGATTGCATCCATATTGATATTTAAAGTTTTGTTTGTTCATTGGCTACAGGAGACATGGAATTCAAACAAAATAAATTTCTCTCTGCAGACAAGCAAATTGTAACAGCTGATCCAGATATAAATAACGTATGTGACTTAATCCATTTGAAATGCAATATAC